>NW_020694223.1:23727-56483 GCF_002925995.2 Terrapene triunguis
TCCTATGTTGGTCTCTACTTTACAAGGTGTGTGACTGTCATCTGAGTCGCAGTTGAATAAGCATTGCTGGAAACAGAAATACGGTGAATTTACAAGACAATACATCGTGAGTTAGAGTTTGAATTTTTTCTTTTAAATAATTTTTGTGTTAGTGAAATGTTCTCATGTGAGATCAGTGCAGGATAAATTCCTTCATAACATCTGCTATAGAAATAATAATAATAAAAAAAAGAAGCACAAATTCCCCAGTCTTGTTCTACAGACCACAATGGTGAATGCCATGTCATGTCTGTGCTACACAAGCCCCATCCAGCAAAGGAGGAAATTAGTACTAGTTGGTTCATTTTGTGTGTATTTTCTTTCACTTTTTAGTGAGAACATTTTGCTATTAGAAACTTGGCTGGAAAAATCAGCACATTTCACATAGCCCAGAATAGAATCACTGAATGTGCTGCGTTTACGTCACCCACAGCTTGGTCTGCATTTTATTCATGCAGCCACTGGCAGGGGAAAGTGTCTAGGGTTAGCTAAATATAACAGGAATTACCTTGTCTTCCCTCAGCCTACTTCCACAAAGGATACTTTTTTCTTAGTGTTTTGTTTTTCAGGAAAGTAGAAATTGCCATGTAAAATGAATGCAGTTTTATAGAGAGCTGGTCAAAATTCAAAATTTCCATTCCGTTGTAAATTTTGAAATTTTGAAAGTTTTAATTTTGATTTGGAACAAAAAGTGGAAAGTTTGAAATTTCTCACATAAAGGAAATTCTGAAAAAATATTTATTTAAAATCAAATGGTTTTGATTCAGCTTTCCCAAAATGAAATAGAGCAGCTGGCTGCCCCAAGTCCTAGAGACTCCCTTGGCTGTATGGGGAGTCCCCCAAAGTTTGGGGAGTCCTCTGATACAGAAGTCCAGACTCCCCGGGCCAGGCGTGCTGTTTGGTTTTGATGAATAAGCATTTTTGGATGCAGTCACATTGTAGAAGAATTCATGACCATCTCTAGTTGTGTGTACATCTCATGTTATAGTTTGTGATGTTTACAATTTTCATTGGCAGAGAGTTGGATGAATTATATTGAAATCACTTCACAATGCACATAGGAATCAAAATATTGTCCATCTCCTCCGTTTTTTTCTCCAGCGTTCCATTTATTTATTACATGAACTGGTTTCAGGGTAAGAACACCATTTTTTATTAACTACTGATTAGATAATAAATATATACATATCCATTGCTGCCTAGCTAAATACTGTGTAAGGAAACCATGATGCAATATAAAGAGGGAAATCCAAACAAATTTTGGGAGATCTAATGGCATTGTGGTGGGAATAACATCACTATGTTCTGGAGCCTGTCTATCTCTTCAGCTGTTTTTAGAGATGTGTGTAAAATCTCAGTGACCCTGCTTCATTAACCGAGGGAGAGGGGAATGACCATCCAAGCTCCTTGTCTGGAC
The DNA here is from genome assembly GCF_002925995.2 of Terrapene triunguis. NCBI lineage: Eukaryota > Metazoa > Chordata > Testudines > Emydidae > Terrapene > Terrapene triunguis. The sequence continues at coordinate 25,184 of NW_020694223.1, forward strand.
ACAAGTCATTAGTCACCCTCCTCAAGCTGCTGAAAAGTACAGAGAGCCGTGTTTCAGGATGAAAGCACAGTGACACTGCTGCTTAGATGGGACATTTACCCTACCAGTGGATATTGTTAGGAGAAGCCTAAACTAACAGAATGATTGTTACTATTCCAAAGTACCAGAAAGATTGGCAATGGCCAGGTACAATTGCTTTTCCTGCATTCAGGGACTACTCTCTCCTACTTCTTCCAGAGGCACAAGCCATCCAAAAGGGTTAGGCAGAAAGCAGGACCATAACTAAGCTTGGAAGGATTCGATTTTTATTGGTATCGGTAAATGTTGATAAATGTCGATTTCACTGTATGCACACAAACTGATGAGAAAATATTTACATTGCTGCCAATCAAAATATCCAGAGAGGTACAGTAACAAAAATGGGGCTTGAGAATTTCTTAGAATTTGATTTAAGGCTAACATTTCAACATATGCTGTTGACAGTTTCTGTTTTAATGGTTATATGCTTTCACTTTTTGAATCCCAGAATCTACAGTCATTAAATAATTGACGGTGTGTGTCTCCCCTCAAATTTCACGAGGGCTCAGACACACTCACAGCAGGAGGCAGCCCTGAACCAGCACCCAGAGCAGTGATGCCATGTGGTGACTGAGGCCTTGTCTACACTACGGGCTGAATTGGCACCCCTGCAATCTATGCAGTGGGGTTCATTTAATGGGTCTGGTGAAGACATGATAAGTCGATAGGCGAGCACTCTCCAGTGGACTTAATTAATCCATCTGAAATAGAGGCAGAAATGATATCAATGGTGGAGCACCATGTTAAGTCGATTTAAGTTACATGGATGTAAGTTACATAAACTATGTAACTTAACTGCCATAACTTAGGTTGACTTAGAGCATTAGAAAAGGGGTGAGCTTCCCTAGGGAGCAGAAAGGCTAACTCAGCCTGGCTGGCTGAGGGAGTTTTCCCAACAAAACTCTACCAGCTGCGCATCACCTTAAAGACTACAATTGCTTTTCCTATGCTCAGAGACTTCTCCCTCCTACTTCTTACAGAGGCATAAGCCACCCAAAAGGGTTGGGCAGAAAGCAGGATCTTAATAACTAGGCTTAGATTTTTATATGTAAATGTCGATCAAATGTCAATTTCACTGTACGCACACAAACTGATGAAAAATATTTCCATCACTGCTAATTAAAATATTCAGAGATGCAAAGTAAGAAATTAGTTTGGCTTAATGCTAAATTTTTTATATATGCAGTTGACAGTTTGTGTTTTAATGCTTATAAACTTTAATTTTCTGACCTCCCCATGTAGCAATGTGGTGTCTTCGGAATTAGCTCATTTCCAGCTTTGGAACGCCCTCTGCAGGCCAGTGTCCCACAGCCGCTCAGCCCCTCGTGTCCCTCCCAGGATTCCGGTGCCCCGTTATCTGGGGTGCTGCCCCTGGCAGTACACCTGTAGCGGAGTGGTTACCTGCTCCAGCCCTGACAGGGTTAAAAACAGCGCAGGAGAGGGCTGTGGCTGGGGCAAGAAGCCTGGGCTGATTGGGGAAAGTAGGCTCAGCTGGGGCCACACCCCAATCAGGCCCAGCTGACCCCTATAAGAGGCTGTGAGCCAGGGCCCAGACAGTCTCCCTCTGCTTGTAGAGGGAGAAGGGCCTGGCTGCAGGGACTTAAGCAAGACATCTGGATTGGGAGCAGGGTTGGGGAAGGGCCAGAGGAGCTGGGAGCTCTGGCCTGGAAAGCCCCAGGCCGCAGGCCTGACTATAGGCCGAATAGGTGCAGGGTTGCAACGGGGCAGCCCATGGGTAGGCAGAGGCAGCATGTCTGAACCCCTTTGCCTGTGATGAGTGGCATATACTGTGAACGGGGGCTAGATGGAGACTGGGCAGTAGCCAAGACTGAGGGGAAGTGGGGATAGTGGGTGGGGGTTCCCCTGGGAGAGGGAGGCCCAGAACTGTGGGGGTACTGCCAGGGGGCAGCACCCAGTTAAAGGGGCACCGGGGTCCTAGGAGGGACACGGGGGCTAGCAGTGGTGGTGAGACACCGGCCTGAAGAGGGCGCTCCGGAGGCTGGATTCTAATTCCCGAGGACAACCAGCAGGAGGTGCCACCGGGTGAGTCTGCACCGGCTTACAACACCCCTCAGTCTCAAGGTCTCCCCTCCCCAGGAAATCCCCACCCCTATCCCCACCTCGCCTCAGTTGTAGGCTACTGCCAGTCATCAACTTGTCCCCGTGCCCTGGGGCAGACTGCAGGGTCAGCCACTCATCATAGGCAAGGTTGGGTCTGGACCTGCTGCCTCTCTCTGGAACCCAGTGCCTCTATGGGGCCTTGGACAAGGCCCTGCAACCTGGGGAGCTGCCAGCCTGGAGCTCCCCAGCCTTGCCTCACTCTAGGCACCCTGAGCTTCCCAGCAGCCAGGCCCCTCTCGCTCTCTGAAGGCAGAGAGAGACTGTGTGTCTGCTCCTAGCTTCTCTGGCCTTTATAGGACCAGCTGGGTCTGTTTGGGGCATGGCCACAGCTGAGGCTGCCTCCTCAATCAGCCCAGCCTAAGGCTCCCAGCCCTCTCCAAGGACTGGTTTTTAACCCCTTTCAGGCCAGGAGCGGGTGACCACCCCGCTACACGCCCCCATTGTGTGCCCCTCCATAATTTCCTGCAACTGTGAAAATTTAAATGGATACAAATAAAAAATTCTTAAACCCCGTAAATCTGCAAACTCTTGAAAATTTCAGTAGATTAAAAACAGAAAAAATGATTAAAATAGACATTGATATTATCCATCAAAATTATTATTTTTTAAGATTGAATTCGGCCAAGTCTAGCCTTAGCTGTGCTGTCCACTTCACCATGCTGGCCAGCTACTAAGGGGAGAACATACTGCAACACCTTTAATGATGGTACAGACTCCTTCTCTGCCTAGAACTTCAGGAGGGACTATGCATCCTGCACCGACCCCTGAGAAGTTCAGTCTGCACCACCTCGTGCTCAAATCTGCGCATAGCTGAGCTATCAGTGAGGAGCTCAAACACTCTTTCCATTCTGAAGGGGGTAATTAGGTTAGATGGGGTGAGTTTCTCCCAGGAAAGATAGCACTGTTGTTGTGTCTCAGAAATTGCATCTAGTTTTTCTTTTTGTTCTGTCTACACCAATTTCAAGCTTTTGAAGAAAATCATTGATCATGATTTATTTCCTTTCTTGTAGGTGATTTTACTGTCACTGTGCATGTTGCTCCTGCAGTTGTCTTGGTTGGACAAGCTGTGACATTGTCCTGCCATCTCATAGGAAAGGTCCCCGCTAACATTCAAGTGCATTGGTACAAACTGGAAAGGAACAAAAATACGACGTTATATTTTTACAATAGCACAGCAAAAGGGACTGAGCTGGGCCGGGCTGGGGACCGGCACAGGATCAAAGGACGATATGGGAATGGAGTCGTTATGGTGAAGCTCCTTCCAGTGCAAGTAGAAGATAGTGGGCAGTATGTGTGTGCAGTGACAAGCGATGGTGTCTATAAAGAAGACATCGTCCAGGTGACTGTTCCAGGTAAGCATGGAGATGTCGATACAAAAGTGTTGCTGGCAGGGAACAATGCCGCACTGATCACAGTGGCGCTGATTCTCCATTGCCTTGCACTGTGTGTAGCAGCTGTATTTCCATTTAATCCTTTCCTCCCAACAGGGAGGGTTCATCAGCTGGCAAGGGAAGGAGAAACACCCACGTGTGTGCAATGTTATGGGAGGTGGGCGGAGGAAGTGATGGACTGGGAAGGAAGAGGAGAGAAGTGCTGGAGTGGGAGTCAGAGAAGCTTCAGCAGTTTGGTGTCCATCTCACATAGTATATGCAAATTATACACAGTGGAGGCACACAACATGGATACCTCATGTACATTTTTCTCTGGCTTTTTGCTGGTGTCAACGTCAATCCTCATTCCCCTGCCTTGTGTGTGCTGCTGTTGTACAATAGCAATAAAATGACTAAAGCGCAGGGGCAGAGCTGGGCCATTACCTCCCGTCACACACACACATGCACCCAGGCAGTACGTTAGAGTCCTGCGGAACTGTGAGGTCACTGCCCACCTCTGGTTTGTACACACTGCGCCTGATTCTCAGTTACACTAAGGCCCTTTTACATGGAAATGAACCGTTGATATTACCCCTTGTACAGAGAAAGGTCTCCTTGGCCAGTGTAAAGCTCATGTAAGGGCTCTGTAGTGGCCTTGCTTCCGGATGCGGTGTAAGGGGCATGTCAGGGTTGTGGGAAAGGGAGCAGGCTATGGTAGGGATATGGCTGGAGCACACTGTGCTTTGGCTATACTCTGCTTCCCAGGGCTCATAGGGGACGATGGGAAACAAAGTGTAAGTTAGAATAGCCCTAAAGCTGCTCTCACTTACATTGGGACCTAGTGGGGCCCCTAAATGTGCCCAAAATATGGACCGCACAAAGGTGGATCTCAGCTTTTCTGAAAATACTGTTTGCTGATTAACCTGCTGCCATCTCAAAAGTGAAGCTGTCACATACATATGACGAAGTCATGTCTACATACAGTTCGGGATCAGCTGGTGAAGTGTTTGGTGATCTTTTGAGGTGGAAATCTCTCTCTATGGATTTAAGATACTTGGAAATGCAAGATTATAGTTCAGTGTAGATTGAATAGGACATGGCGACTGTAATGATAGTGGTGATGATTCATCATTAGCACTCTTTGTTTAGTGTATAAGCTAGTTCTTTGGCCTGATTAACATTTTTTTGAAATTGGTTTTCACTCTAGGTTTTGGATCTGCACCTCGCCTAACTATAGAACATAATCAGAATAATTCAATCACTCTGAGATGTACGTCCCAAGGGTGGTACCCACAACCTGAAGTACGCTGGACTGACAGCACAGGACAAAAAATAACTGCTATGGCTGAAACAAGAATCCAAAAAGATGTGACAGAGCTGTATCAAATCCACAGTACACTCAGGGTAGCAGATACTGCTTCTGACACTATCTCATGCACTATAAGAAATCCCTTGCTGAAGAGGCACCGCAAAAAAGTTATTGCAATTTCTGGTAAGAGATGTAGTACCATCAAAGGAAATATTCCTGCTCTTACAAAATTGGGCTAAACACACCTGCCTTGTGGCCAACCATGTCATTCAAGACTTGCCTACACGGAGCACCAACACACATGAGTGGGGTGTGATTTCTAAAGCGCATTAAAGGGTTGCACATTAATTCGTCCATGTAGACCCCAGCTGGTGTGCACTAAAGTTTCCCAGGTGTCCTTTATTGTTTGAAGCAATAATATGGTAAACCAAAACCAACCCAGAACCTAAATCAAAATGGAACCAGATTGCTGGCACTTAAAATTAAAAAGGTCTAAATAATAGGATGGGTGAACTAGAGTGCCTCGTATTAAATGAGGATATTGATATAATAGGCATCACAGAAACCTGGTGCAATGAGGAAAAAATCAATGGGGCACAGTAATACCAGGGTATAAAATATGTCAAAAGGACAGAACAGGTCGTGCTGGTGCAGGAGTGGCATTATATGTGAAAGAAAGCGTAGAATCAAATGAAGTAAAAATGTTAAATGAACTAAATTGTACTATAAAATATCTATGGATAGTAGTTCCATGCTTGAAAAATAAGAATATAACAGTAGGGATATATTACAGATCACCTGACCAGGATGGTGTTAGTGACTGTGAAATGCTCAGGGAGATTAGAGAGGCTATTAAAGTAAAAAAAACTCAGTAATAATGGGGGATTTCCATTATCCCCATATTGTCTGTGTACATATCACCTCAGGACAGGATGCAGAGATAAAGTTTCTTGACACCTTAAATGACTGCTTCTTGGAGGAGCTAGTCCTGGAACCTACAAGAGGAGAGGCAACTCTTGATTTAGTCCGAGGTAGAGCACAGGATCAGGTCCAAGAGGTGAATATAGCTGGACTGCTTGGAAATAGTGACCATAATATAATTAAATTTAACATCCCTGTGGCGGGGAAAACTCCACAGTGGCCCAACACTGTAGCATTTAATTTCAGAAAGGGGAACTATGCAAAAATGAGGAGGTTAGTGAAACAGAAATTAAAAGGTACAGTACCAAAAGTAAAATCCCTGCAAGCTGCATGGAAACATTTTAAAGACACCACAATAGAGACTCAAGTTAAATGTATACCCCCAAAAAACATAGTAAGAGAAACAAAAAAGAAACATGGCTAAACAATAAAGTAAAAGAAGCAGTGAGAGGCAAAAAGGCATTATTTAAAAACTGGAAGATAAATCCTAATGAGGAAAATAGAAAGGAGCATAAACTCGGGCAAATGATGTGTAAAAATATAATTAGAAAGACCAAAAAAGAATTTGAAGAACAGCTAGCCAAAGACTCAAATGTAATAGCAAAAATATTTTTAAATACATCGGAAGCAGAAAGCCTGCGAAACAACCAGTGGAGCCAAAGGACAATCGAGATGCTAAAGGAGCACTTAAGCACGATAAGGCCATTGTGGAGAAATTAAATGAATTCTTTGCATCGGTCTTCACTGTTTAGGATGTGAGGGAGATTCCCAAACCTGAGCCATGGTTTTGGGGTGACAGATCTGAGAAACTGTCCCAGATTGAGGTGTCATTAGAGGAGGTTTTGGAACAAATTGATAAACTAAACAGTAATAAGTCTCCATGACCTGATGGTATTCACCCAAGAGTTCTGAAGGAACTCAAATGTGAAATTGCAGGACTACTAACAGTCATCTGTAGCCTATCATTTAAATCAGCGTCTGTACCAAATGACTGGAGGATAGCCAATTTTTAAAAAGCAGTGACCCTGACAACTACAGGCCAGTAAGCCTCACTTCAATACTAGGCAAACTGGTTGAAACAATCGTCAAGAACAAAATTGTCAGACAGATAGATGAACATAATTTGTTGGTAAATAGTCAATATGGTTTTTATAAAGGGAAATCATGCCTCACCAATCTCCTATAATTTTTGGAGGGAGTAAACAAGCAAACAAAGGAGATCCAGTGGATATAGTGTATTTAGATTTTCAGAAAGCCTTTGACAAGGTCCCTCACCAAAGGCTCTCAAGCAAAATAAGCAGTCATGGGATAAGAAGGAAGTTTCTCTCATGGATTGGTAACTGGTTAAAATATAGGAAACAAAGGGTAGGAATAAATGGTCAGTTTTCAGAATGGAGAGAGGTAAATAGTGGTGTCCCCCAGGGATCTGTACTGGGCCCAGTCCTATTTAATATATTCATAAATGATCTGGAAAAAGGAGTAAACAGTGAAGTGGCAAAATCGGCAGATGATACAAAACTACTCAGGATAGTGAAGTCCCAGGCAGACTGCGAAGAGCTACAAATGCATCTCTCACAACTGGGTGACTGGGCAACAAAATGGCAGATGAAATTTAATGTTGATAAATGAAAAGTAATGCACACTTGAAAACATAATCTTAACTGTACATATACAATGATGGGGTCTAAATTAGCTGTTACCACTCAAGAAATAGATCTTGGAGTCATTCATAGAATTATAGAATATCAGGCTTGGAAGGGACCACGGGAGGTCATCTAGTCCAACCCCCTGCTCAAAGCAGGACCAATCCCCAACTAAATCATCTCAGCCAGGGCTTTGTCAAGCCTGACCTTAAAAACCTCTAAGGAAGGAGATTCCACCACCTCCCTAGGGAACCCATTCCAGTGCTTCACCACCCTCCTAGTGAAAAAGTTTTTCCTAATATCCAACCTAAACCTCCCCCACTGCAGCTTGAGACCATTACTCCTTGTTCTGTCATCTGCCACCACTGAAAACAGTCTAGATCCATCCTCTTTGGAACCCCCTTTCAGGTAGTTGAAAGCAGCTATCAAATCCCCCCTCATTCTTCTCTTCTGCAGACTAAACAATACTAGTTCCCTCAGCCTCTCCTCATAAATCATGTGTTCCAGCCCCCTAATCATTTCTGTTGCCTTCCGCTGGAATCTTTCCAATTTTTTCACATCCTTCTTGTAGTGTGGGGCCCAAAACTGGACACAGTGCTCCAGATGAGGCCTCACCAATGTCAAATAGAGGGGAATGATCACGTCCCTCGATCTGCTGGCAATGCTCCTACTAATATAGCCCAAAATGCCGTTAGCCTTCTTGGCAACAAGGGCACACTGTCGACTCATATCCAGCTTCTCGTCCACTGTATCCCTTAGGTCCTTTACTGCAGAATTGCTGCCTAGCCATTTGGTCCCTAGTCTGTAGCAGTGCATGGGATTCTTCCATCCTAAGTTCAGGACTCTGCACTTGTACTTGCTGAACCTCCTCAGATTTCTTTTGGACTAATCCTCTAATTTGTCTAGGTCCCTCTGTATCCTATCCCTACCCTCCAGCGTATCTACCACTCCTCCCAGTTTAGTGTCATCTGAAAACTTGATGAGGGTACAATCCACGCCATCTTCCAGATCATTAATGAAGATATTAAACAAAACCAGTCCCAGGACCGACCCTTGGGGCACTTCGCTTGATACCGGCTGCCAACTAGACATGGACCTGCCAACTAGATCACTACCCGTTGAGCCCGATGATCTAGCCAGCTTTCTATCCACCTTATAGTTCATTTATCCAGCCCATACTTCTTTAACTTGCTGGCAAGAATACTGTGGGAATCCATATCAATAGCTTTGCTAAAGTCAAGGAATAACACATCCACTGCTTTCCCCTTTTCATTGTGGTTCGTTCTCTGAAATCATCCACTCAATATGCAGCGGCAGTCAAAAAATCAAACAGAATGTTAGAAATCATCAAGAAAGGGATACATAATAAGATAGGAAATATCATATTGCCTCTATATAAATCCATGTTACCCCCACACCTTGAATACTGCATGCAGATGTGGTCGCCCCATCTCAAAAAAGATATATTGGAATTGGAAAAGGTTCAGAAAAGGGCAACAAAAATGATTAGGGATATTGAACAGCTTCCATATGAGGAGAGATTAATAAGACTGGGACTCTTCAGCTTGGAAAAGAGGTGACTAAGGGGGGATATGATAGAGGTCTGTAAAATTATGGCTGGTATAGAGAAAGTAAATAAGGAAGTGTTATTTACTCCTCATAATACAAAAACAAGGGGCTACCAAATGAAATTAATAGGTAGCACGTTTAAAACAAACACAAGTAAGCATTTTTTTTGTTCAACGCACTGTCAACCTCTGGAACTCCTTGCCAGAGGGTATTGTGAAAGTAAATACTATAATGGGGTTCAAAAGGGAGCTAGATAGATTCATGGAAGATAGGTCCATCAATGGCTATTAGCCAGGATGGGCAGGAATGGTTTCCCTAGCCTCTGTTAGCCAGAAGCTGGGATTGGGTGAAGAGTGTATGGATCATTTGATGAGAACCTGTCTGTTCATTCCCTTTGGGTCACCTGGCATTGGCTACTGTCAGAGGACAGGATACTGGGCTTGATGGACCTTTGGTCTACCCAGTATGGCCGTTCTTATGTTAGCAGTAATTCACACTAGGGAACTTTTAGTGTGCATCATCAAAGTCTACACAGACGAATTAATGCACAACACATTGGTGCATTTTATTAATCACTCTCTCGTAGTGCGCATTACCCCACCGTGTAGACAAGCCTTTGGTGCAGCATAGTGCAGACCTGTACCACTCAGTGTTTCTTTTCAAATACTATTTTTGAGATCGCCACAGATGTAAAAGATAGTATAGCTCTGATTCTTGTTTTATTTATCTGTGTGTATATTAGGAGTGAATCCTCCGAAGCTATTGAATTTATACTATTATAAAAAGAGTATAAATAAGAGGAGAATTAGGGCTGTCCTCTTTTTCACTCACTCTCTCTAACACATTAATATGAGTCATTATGTGCTGCTGGTGCAATTATAACCCCCTGAACATTTTTCAGGTTTCTTTGATGTGGAGGCAGAACATGGCATCATTACTGCTGTAATTGGAGAAAATGCCATTCTTCCCTGTCGGCTGATTACGAAATATCTGCCCCCCAGCATGGAGCTGCAATGGAGGAAAGTTGGACCTGGGAAGGATAAGACAATCTATCTCTACCTCTATGATGAAATCAGCCCCCTGGTTAATTCTTATCCACAGGATGACAAATGCTCAATGAGTTATTTATCTCCAAATGGAGTCAACAGCAGAGAATGGCTCAGGAAGAAATATGAAAAAAAGGCAGAAGTTTTTAAAGGAAAGGAGTTTGGGAAAGGAAATATTTCTCTGAAACTGAACAATATTCAGGTGGAAGATAAAGGGAAATATGTATGTTCTGCCACAGCCAACTCATTTCACAGAGAGATCATCACTGAAGTCTTGGTTATAGGTAAGAAAGGCCTAGAATTGGAGAAAGCAGATTTATCAAACTCTATTATTTTGTCTCCCCAGGAGCCAGCACAGGCTTGTCCCTTCTCCACAGCACATTTTATTGCTATGTCTATTATTGTTTTAAAACCCCCAAATAATGGAATTTCCACTTCTTCCATTGGGTAGCTATTAGATGCTCTAATGCATGTCACTGTGAGATCAGTTTCCTGATTTCAGAAGTGATTTCAGACTGTCTGCTGTTAGAAGGGATACCAATAATAATCACTCTCCCCTTTATTTGCCTTTAAAATACCAATTCTTGGAGCTGTATTATTAAATCTGTCTTCTAAAAAATAAAGTGATGTTAGAATGTAATTTAAACTACTTTTTAATAAGCCCTTTTGAAGAATTCTTAATTTTATAACAGAGTTGGTTAGCATCCTAAGAACAGGAGAACCTTCAGCCATAACGACATAGAATGAAAGAAATGTGCGGCTAGAAGGGATCTCAAGAACTTTATGAGAGTTATTTTGGCAACAATTTGTTTACAACAGAGAACAGATGTTTTTCTTTCCACACTCAGGTTGAAAAAAGTACATTTTATTCCATAAGGATACAAGTTTCAAAAGTGGTAAAATGATTTAGGATCTTGACTCCCATTTTCAAAAATTACTGAGTTGTTGTCTACACAGAAAAACTCTAGAAAATTAATTCAAATTAACTGAAGTTTGAATGTAAAGTGGATTAGTTAAATTTCATTAACCCCCTGTGTGGACATCCTTAGTCAGATTTTAAGTTGCCTGAATTTGATTTGTGAACTAAGCTTTATCACATTAAGGCCACTTTAATTCTGAATAAGAATGTCCACATGTGTTTACTGTGGTTTAACTAATCCATTTTAAAAGTTGATCCAGATTAACTTTCCTGAGTGTCCCCATGGAGACAAGTCCTTAGATACTTTGGAGGCATCCCATTAACTTTCCAGGAAACTTAGATTAGGTCTGCACTACAGTTTTACGTCAGTATAACAATGTCACACAGGGGTATTGAAAATCCACACCCCTGAGCGACTTAGTTATACAGACCTAACACCTAGTATAGAAAGTGATATGTGAGTGTTTCTTCATTTTACTAGGGATCCCAGCTCCCTTCAAAGGGACGGATACCTCTACCTGATTGCAGCCTGGGTTCAGAATCAAACTTGTCTGTCACTGGCAGCAGGGGAATTCCCCATCCCCTGCAGTCCCTGACTCCCGGCCAATTTTGTTGTGCCACACAGGAGTCAGAGGCTACTTCAGTCCCCCCTGCTGCAGAGACAGTTCTCTGAGGGAAATACCAACATTGTATTTCATGTAGTCCCCTCGCCCCCCCACCCACCTTGTGGCTTAAGCCTCTTCCCTGGTGCTTGCTAATCGGAGTGGCTTGTCTTCCCTCCAGGCATGCATTGGGTCCTGGGTTCTTCATTTCAGCGCCTGTGCTTGGGACATACAGTTGCTGTCTCTTTGGAAAATGACTAATGCTACTTATCTATTTACAAGAAATATAAGGCAGCACCCGAACAACACAATACTTTAATGTCCCTGCCCCTTTTGCCTCCCCCGTCGGCAGGGGCAGGAACATTAAAGCACTGCCGCAGCAGCGCTTTAATATGGGCTGGGTATGGGCTGGTGCGGGTTCTTCCCAGTACAGAGTACTGGCCCAAACCAGCTCACTTTCACCCCTGCTGTAGGGAAGCAACATAAGAACAGCCATATTGTGTCAGAACAATAATCCTTCCAGCCCAGTATCCTGTCTTCTGACAGTGGCCGGTGCCTGATGCATCAGAGGGAATGAACAGAACAGGGTAATTTATCTAATGATCCATTCCCTGACATCCAGTCCCAGCTTCTGATAGTCAGAGGCTTAGGGACCTGACCAACTTGGCTAATGGCCATTGAAGGAGCTATCCTCCATGAACTTATCTCATTCTTTTTTGTTTTGTTTTGTTTGTTTGAACCCCATTATATTTTTGGCCTTTACAACATACTTTGGCAACAAGTTCACAGGTTTACTGTGCATTCTGGGAAGCAGTAATTAATTTTGTTTGTTTTAAACCTACTGCCTATTCATTTCATTGGGTGACCCCTGTTTATTGTGTTATGTGAAGGGGTAAATAATGCTTCCTTATTCACTTTCTTCAACGATTCATGATTTTATAGACTTCTATCATATCCCACCTTAGTCGTCTCTTTTCTAAGCTGAACAGTCCCAGTCTTTTTAATCTTTCCTCATATGGAAGCTGTTCCATACCTCTAATCATTTTTTGTTGCCCTTCTCTCTACTTCTTCCAATTCTAATATATCTTTTTTTTGAGATATGGTGAGCAGAACTGCAAACAGTATTCAAGGTGTGCAAGTACCATAGATTTATATAGTGGCATTATGATATTTTCTTATTATTATCTATTCCTTGCCTAATGATTCCTAACATTCTGTTGGCTGTTTTGACTGCCACTGCACATTGAGTGGATGTTTTCTGAGAACTATCCACAATGACAGCAAGATCTCTCTCTTGAGTGGAAACAGCTAATTTAAACCCCACCATTTTGTATGTGTATTTGGGATTATGTTTTCCAATGTTCATTGCTTTTTATTTATCAACCTTGAATTTCACCTGCCAATTTGTTTCCTACTCATCTGGCTTTGTCAGATCCCTTTGTAATTGGGCTATTGGGTATTTTGGGACAAGCACACCCTCTCTCTTTTGTGCAGACCTCAGCCTGTTGGCCAACTCTAACTATATGGCTATTACATCAGGCCACCTGACAAGATAGACAGGGAGATACTGCTTTTGTGAATACCACTTTGAGGCTGCTGGGGGTTACACATGAATGAGAGCTCTGAGCTGCTCATTAGCTGTGGAGCTGCATCAGGATTTAATTGGCTTGTGCCTGCTGACCAGAGAAACGTAGACACCATGCAGACTTCAGTCACCTATGGGGTTAGTTGGTAGATGAGATTTGGGTTTGAGACTGTCAGTGATGCCTCAATGCTGGATGTAGGCACCTAAAGAGGCACTGAGATGGCTACGGTCTTCTGTGTGTCAAGTGACTGATTCAGAATCCACTGAAGTGAAAGGAAAGTATCCCATTGACTTCAGTGAATTTGGATCTGGTCCTGCACTGATTTTGTATCACTATAAGATGTATGAGGGAAGTTTCCTGTGTCTTCCTTGAGGCCTCTCTCTTCTGGGACAGAATCACATGTGCAAACCCTTGTGTCTCTTTCATAAAACAGAAACAGGGGAAAACATTAACTTTACAATCACACATTTAAGGGTGTATCAGGTTGTGCTCTTGCCAGAGAATTATAATTACGTAATCAAGGGCCCAGTCTTCTCACAATGAAATCAATGAAAAGACTTACATGAGAATGAGCAGGATTAGGCTCCTCATCAGATCATACGGTGAATATAATGAAAAGTGTTTGTGTCTTCGCGAACAGGGGCTGCTAACAGGGAGTTTCGCAAGGGAGTTCTCCAGGTGAAGGAGGAGCAAATGCAGGACCCTTGGGGTAAGTGTCTGTCTGTAGTGTGTGTTTGTGTTTGGGGGTTACTTGCTGTGTGCTGAGCTTGTGTTTGTCTGTCTGTTTGTTTCTTTGAAGAACCATGTGCTGTGGCCGGCAGTTGGAAGCTGTGAGCTTCTAACCAAGGTTTGAAATCTAGAAGCCTCTGTTCATTGGCTGAGCCTTAGTCAGAGGGTGGGGCTATCAGGAAGGCCAGGGCTTTATAAAGCAGTGAGCAAGTGACCAGAGAGCTTTGCGAATAGGGGCCACTAACAGGGAGTTTCAAGAGGGAGTTTGGAAGGGTAGTGGGAAGGGGGTGAGGTACACTTGCAATTCTTTAAAACCTTTAACTTAAACTATAATCAAACTTTGTGATTTAAACAATAACCCTATCATTAACCTAAGTAGCTGTAGGAGAGAATGCAGGCAGAAGCCCAGCAGCAGAGTGGGGGCTATCCAGTTTATTGTGCCGAGTGCAGCATGTATGATTACCTGCCCTGTGGGCGGGTGGCGTATGTGTGGATTCGGTGCAAGGAGCTCCTGGCCCTCAGAGACCAAGTGCGGGCTTTGGAGGCCAGGGTGGCGGAACTGGAGGTGCTAAGGGAGGCAGAGAGGTATGTTGATGAGGCTTTCCGGGACACTGTAGATTTGTCCCACCTCCGGTCGGACAGCCCCTGCATTGTTAAGGAGGATGAAAGGCTCAAGGAAGGAGAGCAGTCAACAGGAGCAGGGGGAAACCTTCCCATATTTGGGAGCCTCCTTCCTGATGATGTTGGGGTATCCTCTCGCACTCAGATTACCTCTCTGGGGGAGGGAACTCCAGTCATTAGGAAAAGGCAGGTGTTAATAATGGGAGATTCTATCATTAGCAACATAGATAGCTGGGTTTGTGAAGATCGGGAGAACCGTATGGTGACTTGCCTGCCTGGTGCAAAGTTTGTGGATCTCTTGAGGCATCTAGATAGACTTATGTGTAGAGCTGGGGTGGAGCTGGTGGTCATGGTACATGTAGGTACCAATGAAATAGGGAAGGGTAGAAGAGACATCCTGGAGGCCAAATTTAGACTGCCAGGAAAGAGACTGAAATCCAGGACCTCTACGGTGGCATTCTCAGAAATACTTCCAGTTCCACGCACAGGGCTGGGTAGGCAGGCAGGCAGAGCTTCAGAGTCTCAATGCGTGGATGAGATGATGGTGTAGAGAGGAGGGGTTTAGATTTATTAGGAACTGGAGAGACTTTTGGGATAGGGGGAGCCTATACAGGAAGAATGGGCTCCACCTAAACGAAAGTGGATCCAGACTGCTGGCACTTAACATTAAGAAGGTTGCAGAGCAGTTTTTAAGAGATGGGGGAAAGCCGATTACTGCAGCGGAGCACATGGATCGGACAGAGACTTCTCTTAGAGGAAAGTCTATTGATAGAGATTCTCTAGGTTCTAGTCAGGAGGAGAGGATGGAGGAGGATAAAGTATGGGCCACATCAGACAAGAAACATTCACATAAAAAAAGAATCTGACACATTAGAAAAGGGCAGACAAATAAACAGGGACAAGTTTTTAAAGTGCGTGTACATAAATGCTAGAAGTCTAAATAATAAGATGGGTGAACTAGAGTGCCTCGTGTTAAAGGAGGATACTGATATAATAGGCATCACAGACACTTGGTGGAGTGGAATCAATGAATGGGACACAATCATTCCGGGGTACAAAACATATCGGAAGGACAGAACAGGTTGTGCGGGGGATGGGGGGGGGAGTAGCACTATATATGAAAGAAAATGTAGTATCAAATGAAGTAAAAATCTTAAATGAATCCACATGTTCCATAGAATCTCTATGGATAATAATTCCATGCTCAAATAAGAATATAACAATAGGGATCTATTATCAACCGCATGACCAGGACAGTGATAGTGACAAAGAAATGCTAAAGGAGATTAGAGAGGCTATCAAAATAGAGAACACAATAATAGTGGGGATTTCAATGATCCCCATATTGACTGGGAACATGTCACCTCAGGACGAAATGCAGAAACAAAATTTCTCAATACTTTAAATGACTGCTTCTTTGCAGCAGCTGGTACGGGAACCCACAAGGGGAGAGGCAATTCTCAATTTAGTCCTGAGTGGAGTGCAGGATCTGGTCCAAGAGGTAACTATAACAGGACCGCTTGGAAATAGTGACCATAATATAATGACATTTAACATTCCTGTGGTGGGAAGAACACCTCAACAGCCCAACACTGTGGCATTTAATTTCAGAAAGGGGAACTATGCAAAAATGAGAAGGTTAGTTAAACAGAAATTAAAAGGTACAATGACTAGAGTGAAATCCCTGCAAGCTGCATGAACACTTTTCAAAGACACCATAATAGAGACCCAACTTAAATGTATAACCCACATTAAAAAACACAGTAAAATAACTAAAAAAGAGCCACCATGGCTTAATAGCCATGTCAAAGAAGCAGTGAGAGATAAAAGACATCTTTTAAAAAGTGGAAGTGAAATCCTAGTGAGGTAAATAGAAAGGAGCATAAACACTGCCAAATTAAGTGTAAAAATGTAATAAGAAATGCCAAAAAGGAGTTTGAAGAACAGCTAGCTAAAAACTCAAAAGGTAATAACAAAATGTTTTTTAAGTACATCAGAAACAGGAAGCCTGCTAAACAACCAGTGGGGCCCCTCGATGATCGAGATACAAAAGGAGCTCTTAAAGACGATAAAGTCATTGCGAAGAAGCTAAATTAATTCTTTGCTTCAGTCTTCACGGCTGATAATGTTAGGGAGATTCCCAAACCTGAGCCGTCCTTTGTAGCTGACAAATCTGAGGAATTGTCACAGATTGAAGTGTCATTAGAGGAGTTTTGGGAATTAATTGATAAACTTAACAATAACAAGTCACCGGGACCAGATGGCATTCACCCAAGAGTTATGAAATAACTCAAATGTGAAATTGCAGGACTATGAGCTATGGTTTGTAACCTGTCCTTTAAATCGGCTTCTGTACCCAATGACTGGAAGATAGCTAATGTAACGCCAATATTTAAAAAGGGCTCTAGAGGTGATCCTGGCAATTACAGACCGGTAAGTCTAACGTCAGTACCGGGCAAATTAGTTGAAACAATAGTAAAGAATAAAATTGTCAGACACATAGGAGAACATAACTTGTTGGGCAAAAGTCAACATGGTTTCTGTAAAGGGAAATCATGTCTTACTAATCTATTAGAGTTCTGTGAAGGGGTCAACAAACATGTGGACAAGGGGGATCCAGTGGACAGAGTGTACTTAGATTTCCAGAAAGCCTTTGACAAGGTCCCTCACCAAAGGCTCTTTTGTAAATTAAGGTGTCATGGGATAAGAGGGAAGATCCTTTCATGGATTGAGAACTGGCTAAAAGACAGGGAACAAAGGGTAGGAATAAATGGTAAATTTTCAGAATGGAGAGGGGTAACTAGTGGTGTTCCCCAAGGGTCAGTCCTAGGACCAATCTTATTCAACTTATTCATAAATGATCTGGAGAAAGGGGTGAACAGCGAGGTGGCAAAGTTTGCAGACAATACTAAACTGCTCAAGATAGACTGTGAAGAACTTCAAAAGATCTCACAAAACTAAGTGATTGGGCAACAAAATGGCAAATGAAATTTAATGTGGATAAATGTAAAGTAATGCACACTGGAAAAAATAACCCCAACTATACATACAATATGACGGGGGCTAATTTAGTTACAAGTAATCAGGAAAGAGATCTTGGAGTCATTGTGTATAGTTCTCTGAAGACGTCCCCGCAGTGTGCAGCAGCAGTCAAAAAAGCAAACAGGATGTTAGGATTCATAAAAAATGGGATAGAGAATAAGACGGAGATTATTTTAGCGTCCTTATATAAATCCATGGTACGCCTGCATCTTGAATACTATGTACAGATGTAGTCTCCTCATCTCAAAAAGATATACTGGCATTAGAAAAGGTTCAGAGAAGGGCAACTAAAATGATTAGGGGTTTGGAAAGGGTCCCATATGAGGAGACATTAAAGAGGCTAGGACTTTTCAGCTTGGAAAAGAGGAGACTAAGGGGGGATACGATAGAGGTCTATAAAATCATGTGTGGTGTGGAGAAAGTGAATAAGGAAAAGTTATTTACTTGTTCACATAATACACAGCGCACAGTCAACCTGTTGAACTCCTTGCCTGATGAGATTTTGAATGCTAGGACTATAACAGGGTTTAAAAGAGAACTGGATAAATTCATGGAGGTTAAGTCCATTAATTGCTATTAGCCAGGATGGGTAAGGAATGGTGTCCCTAGCCTCCGTTTGTCAGAGGGTGGAGATGGATGGCAGGAGAGAGATCACTTGATCATTACCTGTTAGGTTCACTCCCTCTAGTGCACCTGGCATTGGCCACTGTCAGTAGACAGGATACTGGGCTGGATAGACCTTTGGTCTGACGAATAGGGCCATTCTTATGTTGTTATGTTTTTTTCCCCCCAGATCATCGAGGGGACAACAAACGTAAGTTTTCTCCAATGGCTGCAGTTTGAAGGGGGAAGGGCCTGACATTTCCCCAGAAGGATGTGTGGTAGGCAGGGTCCCTTCAACTGAGTGGGGGAATCAGGACCTTTGAGCTTTTGCTGCGAGGGGAAGGAAGGTACATATTTGCTGTTGGGACTCGAGACAATATGGACGTTTTCACTGGAAGGTTGTGTGTCTTCTCGGTCAGGGTGAGAATTTCAGAACAGGACTTCTCAGAGAAAAGATGTTTGTTAAGCCAATTTGAAGAAAAAACAAAGACAAAAGGGGTGACACATTGAGAAGTGTCTGCCTTTGCTAAACAATGGCAGGAAGGCAAGGGTGAAGTTGCTTTGATTGCAGAGCCAATCACACAGAGTGACGTTTCATTATGGAAATGTTTAGCAGTGAGCTCTAGATTCCACAACACAACTTCCTATAACAACTTTAGGATAAATACCTTCTTTCTGCCAAAGAGAATAATTTCTACTGAAGGGCCCGATCATCCCCTTTTATGGGAAAACTCTGCTGGGAGCTCCAGGAGCCTCTCCCAGGGATGTTTCCTTGGTATCCAAAGAGTTCTCCCCTCACAAAGCGGAGAGTAAAGCAGACAGAAATTTCCACAGAGCCCAAGACTGATGGGAAATGAGGCCTCGTGCTCCTGAGTCTTGGGCTTTGTATACATGGAGGCTCTTTTTCCAGAGCAGTTTCCTGGCCTCCCTCGTCTCTGTCAGACTCCTGTTCTTAAGTTCTACAACCAAGAGTTCTTTTTCTGTGCCCCTCTCTGCTTCTTCACCATACACCATTCACAGTGGTTGTCCTTGGTCAGTGAGGACGCATCTGTGGGAGTTCACCTCCCATCTGGGGAAAAAGGCACATTGCTTGCTCCGCTTTCTGAGCACTTGCTCTGGCTGGCTGTCCCACCTGTTGCTGTTCCTTCCTACTGGCCTCCCTACCAGCTGCTGTTCCTCCCCTGCTGGCCACCTCACCAGCTGCTTGTTCTGCTCGCTGGTCACCTTCTGCCACCTGCCTCTCTGTTGTGACCTCTGCTCGTCAGTGTCTTGAGAGTCCACCCAACTCTTAGTGATTGTCAGCTCTTAGTGATTTTCAGCTCTTAGCGGGCTGGACAGAAACACTGTCCCACCACAAGTGATTTCAGCTCTTATTGAGCACTTAAAATAACAAAAGACTCCTAATGGAGCCTATTTAGCTCTGTCTTTGAAAAGTGGGGAGGAACAAGTTAAGACAGACTGGGGTAGCCACTGACAGACCACATCTGAAGGTGCGGCTGGTTATTTCTTCTGCTAGCTGCAAAAGGTTGCCACTGCCAGGAAATGTTAACTTTTAATTGTGTGCTCCTCTTTCAGCTCAGTTAATTCTCAGGTCTTCAGAAACGTGTCCTGTGCTGGCAGGTTTTTGTCAGAAGATTTTGAAATGTTACCTTGCACACATGTGTGGATGAGATGGCATATAAGAAATGGGATGTAATCTGTGATGTAGGGTGCAAGCAGCAGAGACAGCAGGATGTGGTGAAATACACAATTAGATAACTGTGTCCAGTTCTGATGTGCCAAGTTGAAGAACAAACTTGATATATTGGGTGTCAGAGAAGAACCACAAGAATGATTAAGGTAGCAGAAAACAAACCTTATATTGATAGACTCCAGAGCTCAATCTATTTAGCTTACCAAAGCGAAGGGGTGACTTAATCACACTTTTATAAGTACGTACATGGAGGGAGCTCTGACCAAGGACACATTAGTAGAGAAGCATCATGTGTCATATTTGCCTCTTACAGTCCACAGACCAAACTTTGTGTGCCCAGATAATGTAGCCTGCTAATTCTGCATGCCTCAAAGTTAACCATAAAGAAAGATCAAAGGCATGGTTCAGTGACAAAGGCACTCGGCTAGGTTTATTGCCCTGAAGGCACAGTCTTAGCACCCTGGCTCTGTGATTACAGGCACACTAACACATGAGTGTCCAGTGGCAAGGAGCCACGGGACTTTCTGCTGTTCCCCAGGTTACACAAAGAGTTAAGGTGAGGTACCCTGACATTAATAGACTGGGACAAACAATTGGGACAAACAACTTACGTGTTTCGTTACATCTTTTTTTTACCTCCCGTTCTTCCCTCCCCTGGACAGTGAACTTGTAAACATCTACGTTAATACACGGCCTGACTTGGGTCACAGTCTCTGGTTCAGGCCTCAGGTCTTGCACCAGGCCCCGTGATCCGGGCTTGCTCTGTCTTCTACTGTGTGGAGGGGGGAGAACAAAAAGAAACAAAGTGTTTCAGTGAAGTAAAAACTTTTTGTTTTCACCTTGTTAAAATGGAACATTTTGATTTTTTTCATTTTGAAATGACTTTTTATTTATTTTTTGAGACAATGACCCTCACTGATACCTATGCTCCACTAGAGCCTGGACATTGTGAACCAATAGGGGGATACTTATGAGACAGAACATTAAACTCATGGAACTGGATTCAGATTACAGAGCTCAATCCTGCATAAAACCAGAATGGTCCAAACCTCTCAGGTTTCCCAGCTACATTCAAAACCCACCTCTTTGATTCTTCTTTCCCCAATTGCTCCCAACCCCTGCATATAATAGTGTCACGTACCTGATAATATCATGAAAGTTTTAGCAGAAAAAATAAAGTACAATTATTTCTTGAAAAATAAGCATTTTGAGGTCATTGTAACATTTCATGTTCAGAAGCAAATGAGTAAGTCTGCACCGACTTAGGGTCCTTTACACTTAGATACATGAGAAAAATGTAACCCCTTTGTCTAACATGTGCTGACCCTGTGCCTCTTTCACAGAACAAATTCATGAAGAAATTGCTAATCCATTTAAGTACACAATCACGTGGGGGCAGAGTGGTGGTGTCAGAAAAAATGAGCATCACTTATTCCAAGACATGAGCCTTCCTTCATTAAATTCAGTGTCATTTTCCATTGGCTACACTGGGAACCGTACTGAGCCCCTAATTTGAAAGCAATAAAGTACATATATTGAAAAGTGATTCTTTTGTTTTTCTTTTGCAGCCCAACTCAAGGGGGGAAAGGGTAAGTTGGCTTCTGCAGTTTGGAATGGGAAGGGTCAGTGATTTCCCCATTCAGAGAAGTGGAGGTCAGGACCTTTCTCATTTTGCAGTGAGTGGGAGGTGAGTGAGTTTTGCAATTGTGAGTGAGGAGAATCTGGGTATTTTTTACTGGCAGGTTTTATATCTGGCTGGTCAGGGCTGGGGTGTCAGACTGGGGCTGATCAGAGGAAAGAAATGTACATTCACCCAATGTTAAGCAACAGCAAAGATGAGTGCCTCGTATTAAATGAGGATATTGATATAATAGGCATCAGAGAAACTTGGTTGAATGAGGATAATCAATGGGACACAGTAATACCAGGGTACAAAATATATCGGAAGGACAGAACAGGTCGTGCTGGTGGGGGAGTGGCACTATATGTGAAAGAAAGCGTAGAATCAAATAAAGTAAAAACCTTAAATGAACCAAACTGTACCATAGAATCTCTATGGATAGTAATTCCACGCTTTAATAATAAGAATATAGCAGTAGGGCTATATTATCAACCACCTGACCAGGATGGTGTTAGTGACTGTGAAATTCTCAGAGAGATTAGAATGGCTATTAAAATAAAAAACTCAATAATAATGGGGGATTTCAACTATCCCCATATTGACTGGGTACATATCACCTCAGGACAGGATGCAGAGATAAAGTTTCCTGACACCTTAAATGAGTGCTTCTCGGAGCAGCTAGTCCTGGAACCCACCAGAGGAGAGGCAATTCTTGATTTAGTCCAAAGTGAAGCACAGGATCAGGTCCAAGAAATGAATACAGCTGGACCGCTTGGTAATAGTAACCATAATATGATTAAATTTAACATTCTTGTGGTGGGAAAACACCACAGTGGCCCAACACTGTAGCATTTAATTTCAGAAAGGGGAACTACACACAAATGAGGTAGTTAGTTAAACAAAAATTAAAAGTTATAGTGCCAAAAGTAAAATCCCTACAAGCTGCTTGGAAACTTTTTAAAGACACCATAATAGAGGCTCAACTGAAATGTATACCCCAAATTAAAAAACCTTAGTAAGAGAACCAAAAAAGAGCCACCATGGCTAAACAACAAAGTAAAAGAAGCAGTGAGAGGCAAAAAAGCATTCTTTAGAAAGTGGAAGTTAAATCCTAGTGAGGAAAATAGAAAGGAGCATAAACTCTGGCAAATGAAGTGTAAAAATATAATTAGAAAGGCCAAAGAAGAATTTGAAGAACATCTAGCCAAAGACTCAAAAAGTAATAGCAATTTTTTTTTAGTACGTCAGAAACAAAAATTATTAGGGTATGGAACGGCTTCCATATGAGGAGAGATTAATAAGAGTGGGACTTTTCAGCTTGGAAAAGAGACAAGTAATGGGGGATATTATTGAGGTCTATAAAATCATGACTGGTATGGAGAAAGTAGATAAGGAAGTGTTATTTACTCCTTCTCATAACACAAGAACTAGGGGTCACAAAATGAAATTAATAGGCACCAGGTTCAAAACGAATAAAAGGAAGTATTTCTTCATACAACACACGTCAAACTGTGGAACTCCTTGCCAGAGGACATTGTGATGGCCAAGACTATAATAGGGTTCAGAAAACAACTAGATAAATTCATGGAGGATAGGTCTATCAATGGCTATTAGCCAGGATGGGCAGGAATGGTGTCCCTAGCCTCTGTTTGCCAGAAGCTGGGAATGGGCGACAGGGGATGGATCACTTGATAATGATTACCTGTTCTGTTCATTCCCTCTGTGGCACCTGACATTGGCCACTGTCGGGCAACAGGATACTGGGATAGATGGACCTTATGTGTGACCCAGTATGGCCATTCTTATGTTCTTAAGACAAATATGTGACACATGGAGGTGTATGTCCTTTTGGAATCATAGAATATTAGGGTTGGAAGAGACCTCAGGAGGTCATCTAGTCCAATCCCCTGTTCAAATCAGCACCAACACCAACTAAATTATCTCAGCCAGGGCTTTGTCAAGCCTGGCCTTAAAAACCTCTAAGGAAGGAGATTCCACCACCTCCCTAGGTAACCCATTCCAGTGCTTCACCACCCTCCTAGTGAAATTCTTTCCTAATATCCAACCTAGACCTCCCTCTTAGATACTTTGGAGACTAAGTCCCATTAACTTTCCAGGAAACTTAGGTTAGGTCTACACTACAGATCTATTATCTATGTCAGTATAACTATGTCACATATAGGGGTATGACACCCCTGAGTGATGCAGTTATACTGACCTAATCCCTAGTGTAGAATGTGGTATGTGAGTGTTTCTTTATTTTGCTAGAGCTCCCTTAAAAGGGAGGGGTACCTCTGCCCGATTGCAGCCTGGGTTCAGAATCAAACCTGTCACTGGCAGCAGGTGAATTTCCCATCCCCGGCAGTCCCTGACTCCCTGACAATTTTATTGTGCCTCTCAGGAGTCAGAGGATCCTTCAGTCCTTCCTTCTGCAGAGACAGCTCTCTGAGGGAAATGCCAACAATGTATTTCATGTAGCCCCCTTCCCCTGCATGTGGCTTAAGGCTCCTCCCTGCTGCTTGCTAATCAGAGTGGCTTGTCTTCCCTCCTGGCATGCATTGGGTCCTGGAGTCTTTTTTCAGTGCCTGGTGCCTCCACCCAAGGTGACTCCTGTCTGTGCTTGGGACAGAGGGGTGCTGTCTCTTGGGAAAATGACTAATGCTACTTATCTATTTACAAGAGATATAACCCAGCACATGAACAATACAATACACTAATACAAGTCCCAACAAATGAAAGGCCACACTCAAAAATAACAATAGAACACAGGGATCTTTACTGAGGACAGGGAACAAAGGCTCTAGGGGAGCAACATAAGAACAGCCATACTGTGTCAGACCAATAATCCATCCAGCCCAGAATCCTCTCTTCTGACAGTGGCCAGTGCCTGATGCATCAGAGGGAATGAACAGAACATGGCAATTTATCTAATGATCTATTCCCTGACATCCAATCCCAGGTTCTGATAGTCAGAGGCTTAGGGACACACAGAGCACTGGCTTGCACCCCTGACCATCTTGGCTAATAGCCATTGAAGGAGCTGCTATCCTCCATGAACTTCTCTTTTTTTTTTTTTTTTGAACCGTATTATATTTTTGGCCTTCACAACATCCTTTGTCAACAAGTCCCACAGGTTGACTGTACTTTCTGGGAAGCAGAACTTCCTTTTGTTGTTTTAAACTTACTGCCTATTAATTTCATTGGGTGACCCCTGTTTCTTGTGTTATGTGAAGGGGTAAATAATGCTTCCTTATTTACTTTCTCCAGCCATTCCATGGTATCCCACCTTAGTCATCTCTTTTCTAAAATGAACAGTCCCCATCTTTTTGTTTTCTCCTTGTGGGAGAGGGATAGCTCAGTGGTTTGAGCATTGGCCTTCTAAACCCAGGGTTGTGAGTTCAATTCCTGAAGAAGCCACTTAGGGGTATGGGGCAAAAATCTGTTAAGTGATTTAATTGAGGCTTAGTCCTGCTTTGAGCAGGGTGTTGGACTAGATGATTTCTCAAGGTCCTTTCCAACCCTCATGTTCTATGGAAGTTGTTGAACACCCCTAATGGTTTTTGTTGCCCTTCTCTGTACTTTTCCCAATTCTGATATATTTTATTTGAGATGGGGTCACCAGAACTGCATGCAGTATTCAAGGTGTGGGAGTATCATAGATTTATATAGTGGAATTATGATATTTTCTTATTATTATCTGTCCCTTGCCTAATGATTACTAATATTGTATTAGCTGTTTTGACTGCCACTCCACATTGAGTGGATGTTTTCTGAAAACTATCCACAATGACACCAAGATCTTTCTTGAGTGGAAACAACTAATTTAGATCCCACTATTTTGTATGTGTATTTGGGGTTATGTTTACCAATGTTCAGTGCTTTTCATTTATCAGCCTTGAATTTCATCTGCCATTTTGTTTCCTAGTCATCCAGCTTTGTCAGATCCCTTTGTAACTCTTCATAGTCTGCTTTGAACTTAACTATTTTGACCAATTTAGTATCATCTGCAAAGTTTACCACCTCACTGTACCCTTTTTACCAAGTTTACCACTTTTTACAGATCCCCTGGTCCCAGTACAGATCCTTGGGGGAATCTTATCTTTCTACTATCTAGGGGGAAGAGCATGGGACTAGCCCACAGATTGACTAGCTTATGAATAGTCTATGCCCTTCATTAACTATGGCCGATAATTATGCTACTCAGAAAGGAGAGAGAAATGATCTCATTCACCCTCTTCAATTTTTAACTCCATGGACAGACGCTGAACTGTTTTCTTTTTGTCCCTACTTTTCTTTTGCAGAGGAACTCCAGGAGGAAACAGGTGAGTTTCCCTATTTTACTGAATACTTAACAGTCCACGGACCCAACTTTGCATGCCCTTTATGGGTTCTAACAACTCCAACTGCAGCAGGGATTCTCACATTACATGGCTCTTGGGTCTAGGAAGAGGAGGGTTCATATAGGGGACTCTGGAATCATAGACTCTGCAATCATAGACTCTCTCATAGAGCTGAGACTTCACCAGCACTTTTCAAAGAAGGTCCGAACAGGAGAGTTTGAAAGAGTCAGGAATGAGCAAAAACATGTACGAGCTCCAGGAACTGAACATGTCTCCTGGAGAACAGTAGTCTGATTGTGGAGTGCAGCAGGACAGAGTTCCTAAAGCTGGGCCTGAGCTGTAGCTGAGGCCAGGCTGACACCCCCCCTGCTGCCTCATGGATGGGAAGAGAATAGTCTTCCCCAGAAAGATTCCTCCAAACTGGTAACCCAAGTCCTGTGCAGAACACAAAGGAGGCTCTTTGACAATCCCCCTGCAAAGGAAGTGGTGATAGTCACACAGGAATGTTTGCTAGAGCAGGACATAAAACCCAGATATTCTGTTCTCTGGCCCAGTGTATTCACTAACAGATGAAAAAAGAACAGGCGTACTTGTGGCACCTTAGAGACTAACAAATTTATTTGAGCATAAGCTTTTGTGGGCTACAGCCCACTTCATCGGATGCATAGACTGGAACATACAGCAAGAAGATATTTATACATACAGAGAACATGAAAAGGTGGAAGTAGCCATACCAACTGTAAGAGGCCAATCAATTGAGATGAGCTATCAGCAGCAGGAGAAAAAAAACGTTTGAAGTGATAATCGAGATGACCCATAGAAGGTGTGAGGATACTTAACATGGGGAAATAGATTCAATTAGTGTAATGACCCAACCATTCCCAGTCTCTGATCAAACCTAAGTTAATTGTATCTAATTTGCATATTAATTCAAGTTCAGCAGTCTCTCTTTGGAGTCTGTTTTTGAAGTTTTTTTGTTGCAATATTGTCACCTTCAAGTCTGTCACTGAGTGGTTAGAGAGGTTGAAGTGTTCTCCCACTGGTTTTTGAGTATTATCATTCCTGATGTCAGATTTGTGTCCATTAATTCTTTTGCGTAGAGACTGTCCGGTTTGGCCAATGTATATGGCAGAGGGGCATTTCTGGCACATGATGGCATATATCACGTTGGTAGATGTGCAGGTGAATGACCCCCTCACCAGCAACCGCACCCCATACAACATAAACACTAACCCAGGGACCTATCCTTGCAACAAAGGCCGATGCCAACTCTGTCCACACATCTATTCAAGTGACACCATCATAGGTCCTAATCACATCAGCTACGCCATCAGGGGATCGTTCACCTGCACATCTACCAACGTGATATATGCCATCATGTGCCAGAAATGCCCCTCTGCCATATACATTTAATACCATGCCCCAAGGGGGAACTCTTCATAGTAAAGTGCAAGAGCATCCCCTTGGATGGGAAATTACTGCTGGGAACTTCAGGGGCCTTCACTGTACTTCACTGTAACCTCTCCTGACGTGGAGGGCTCTCCCCTCACACAGCAGAGTGCAGAGCATCCTGGAATCTCAGCAAAGCTAAAAAGTCTGCTGGAAGCCAGGCATCATGCTCAGTTACCCTGTGCCTTTATGAGAGAAGAGTGCCCTGGCCTTCCCTGCCCTTGGCACCAGGGTGCTGAGGGTGCTGTCCCCCTCCATGCCTGGAATCTCCAGGAGGAGCTGTTCACCTCTTGAGGCAGAATCCCACCCAAAGCTCCACAGGGCCGTGCAGTTTATCAACCCACTCACCCTTCCTGACACACAGCTATACCTATCCCACAAACACCATCTGTGATGGGAATAGGTGAAATTTGTGTCACAGCAGAGCTGTACCCCTTTGACTGGAGCTCACACATCCCCTTCAGTAGGAAAGTGATTGCTAGGCCCCAGGCTAGAGGGCATGGGGATGATATTAATTAGGCCTATAGAGGTTATATTAGCTCTCTATTTGGCTCTGATGGTGGAATACTGTGTGCAGTTCTTGTGTCCTCAACTGAAGAAAGAAGCTGTCAAACTGGAGAGGCTTCAGAGAAGAGCACTAGAATGATTAAAGGATTAGATCATGTGTTATAGTGATAGACCCAAAGAGCTCAATCTATTTAGTTTAACAAAGAGAGGGGGTGACTTGATTGCACTCTATATGTATGTAAATAGAGAACAAATAATTGATAATGGGCTCTTTAGTCTAGCAGAGAATGGTCTAGCAAAATCCAATGGCTGGAAATTGAAATTAGGAAAGTCAGACTAGAAATAAGGTATACATTTTTAAGAGTAAGCGTGATTAAACATTGTAGCAATTTGCCATGGGTTCTGGTTGATCCTCCATCACTGGAAATTTTTCAAATCAAGATTGTATGTTTTTTCTAAAGGATCTGCTCTAATGCTAACATGAATTGTTTGGGGGAAGTTCTCTGGCCCATGTGGGGAGGGATAGCTCAGTGGTTTGAGCATTGGCCTGCTAATTCAATCCTTGAAGGGGCCATTTAGGGATATGGGGCAAAAATCTATCTGGGGATTGGTCCTGCTTTGAGCAGGGGGTTGGACTACATGATCTCCTGTGGTCCCTTCCAACCCTGACATTCTATGAGAGTGCTTCCTTCCAGCCTTAGACACTATGGCATACATTGTATCACTTGCTCCCTCGCAGCTCTGCTCCAATAAATACTCTTAACTTAGCGTTACCCTTGTTCTTGGCCATATTATTACAAAAGATGCTATTGTTATCTTTAAATATATTTTTTCTTTTTTAGGAGACTTCACTGTGTCACTGGCTCACTCACAGCTATTCTCCAATAAACACAGCTTTTGATCATTTTCACTAGTAGTGTGGTGAAGCACTGGAATGGGTTAGCTAGAGAGGTGGTGGAATCTCCATCCTTAGAGGTATTTAAGGCCTGGCTTGAGAAAGCCCTGGCTGGGATAATTTAGTTGGTACTGGTCCTGTTTTGAGCATGGGTTTGGACTAGATGACCTCCTCAGGTCTCTTCCAACCCTAATCTTCTATGATACTATGATTCTATGAACTATTTGTTACACTTGTTCTTGGCTCTATAATTACAAAAGGTGATATTGTTATCTTTAAATACATTTTTTTTCTTTTTTAGGAGAATTGGAAAAGATAAT
Source organism: Terrapene triunguis (assembly GCF_002925995.2). Lineage (NCBI taxonomy): Eukaryota > Metazoa > Chordata > Testudines > Emydidae > Terrapene > Terrapene triunguis. The sequence continues at coordinate 54,168 of NW_020694223.1, forward strand.
AAGTAAGTCTGTGTCCTTTTTCTTTTCTGTGCTCTACTCTTTTTGACAGAGCAGATTACTTGGCAAATTTTGTCAATAACATATGTGAGCACTTACTGGTTCTGAGTAGTGCTGCTCATACATTGTTGAAATTTGAATAGACTCACCTGCTAATTGTTTGTATTCTCTGAGAACCATAACACACTTGCAGAGACACAGTATGAAAGGCAATGTACACATTGAAAGGACTCTGTTTTGAAACAGCAAATGGAATGCAGCTCATGATGTAAATGGTGTCACTGCTCCTTTCATAGCAGAACCCATATTGGCAGAGGAGCGTAGTGTGTCATATTCACCTTTGGCTAATTACTTCTGGCCATGAATCTTCTTAAATTTATTAATGCAAGAACATAATCTTCTCTATCTACTGTGTAGCAGGACAGGAATGGGGCTAGCCCACGGATTGAATAGCTAGCTCAGTACCCATGGCCAATATTTATGCTAATCGACAAAGAAAGGATCTCAATCGCCCTCTTCAATTCATAAGTCAATGGACATACACTGAACTGTTTTCTTCTCCTCCCCATTTTTCTTTTGCTGAGGAACTCCAGAAGCAAATGGGTGAGTTTGCCTACTTTATTCAATACTTAGTCCACTGACCCAACTTCATGTGCCCTGTATTGGTTCCAACAACTTCAACTGCAGAAGGGACGCTATCATTGCATGCCCCATGCATCTGGAAAGTGGAGGGTCTGTGTACATTACCCTGGAATCGTGGTATGTCATCAAGCTCAGACCTCACGAGCACTTTGCAAAGAACAGGGGTAGGGGTTCAAGGGCAGTCGGGGATGAGAAAAAAAACATCCACACGCTACAGTAACTGAACATTTCCACTGAATGAAAACGCTCTGGATGGGGAGTGTGGCAGGACTGAGTTGCTAGTGCTGTGCCTGAACTTGTAGTAACTGAAGCCATGCGGACACTCCACCCTGCGCCTCAGAGATGGAGGGAGAAATGTCTTCCCCAAAGAGTTTCCCGTAAACTGGGAACCCACATCTTGTGCAGAGCACCCAGTGTAGGCTCTTTGACAGTCCCCCTGCAAAGGAAGTGCTGATAATCACACAGGAATGTTTGCTAGAGCAGGAAATAGAACCTAAATATTCTGTCTTCCGGTCCAGTGTATTCACTATGAGAGGAAGATGTTGGCAGAAACTTTCCATGGGAACGTGTCTATTTCAGGAAGGAAAAAAAAACTTTTTGGATGCAAAAAAGAACAAGTAAGAAGCAAAAACATCTCAGTAGAGTCAAAATTTTCTATTACTCCATATTAAAATGGAACGTTCTGATTTTTCACTTCAAAATGAAGGAGATATTGTTAAGGTTCAATTCAGTTACCCAATCATGTGGGGTCAGTGCAGACACAGATGCCAACTTTTTGATTTCCTTGATGGTGCTTGACTACCGCTCTGCCCCAGGCCCTGTCCCTACTATACCCCTTCCCCCTAGGCCACACCGCTGCCCCACCTGTTTCCGCTCCCACTCCACCTCTTTCTGCCACATTCCACCCCCCTCTCAAGAGCGCCCTACCCTCATTCCGCCTCTTCCTTCCCCCGCTCCTCCCCCAAGTGCTTCCTGCCCTCTCCAGAACAGCTGATCAGTAGTGGGCAGGAGGTGCTGGGGTGGAAGGGGAGGAGCCTATAGGCAGGGCCTGCCAGTGAATGCTGAGCACCCACTCTTTATTTCCATGGTGCTCCAGTCCTGGAGCACCCATGGAGTCGGTGCCAGAAAGGCTGTTGATTGGAAAGAAATGTTCAGTTACCAATTTTCAGAAAAAAACGAAGGCAAATAGGTGATATGTGAGCCTGTATCTCATTTTGAAAACAATGGCAGGACAGCAAGAATGAATTTGCTTTGATTTCTGAGGTGATCACACAGAGTGGGATTTTATCAGGGACATATTTAGCAGCCAGCTCTAGATTGCACCCAGCTAATCACAGTAAGTCTTAAACATGTCTGTGGAGTTTCATACAGTGCCGTGAAGGGGAACTCTTGATATTGAAATGCCAGAGCATCCCCTTGGATGGGAAACTGCTGCTGAAAACTTCAGGGCCGTTAATTGCATCCTGCATCAATGACGAGGGTTCTGCCCTCACACAGCAGCGCACAGAGCATGCTGGAATAACCACAAAGCCCAAGAGTCTGACAGATGCCACGTCTCATGCTCAGAGGTCTTGTGCGTTTCTGCAAGAAGAGTTTCCTGGATGCCCCTGTCCCTGTCAGCAGGGTGCTGAGGGTGCTGTCCCCCTGCATGCCTGAGATCTCCAGGAAGAGCTGTTA
>NW_020694223.1:59483-61678 GCF_002925995.2 Terrapene triunguis
GGGGGGGCATTTTCACACCCCTGAGCGCAGCAAGTTGCAGCGCTGTACAGCGCCAGTGTAGCCAAGGCCTTAGGTAGAGTCCACACCTCCTGGCAGGGACATCTGTTCATACCCCAAAATTGTTCATTCCCCATCAAAAGTCCATCACTGTTTAGGTCCAAAACTGTAACACTTAGAAATACCTCCCATGTTTGAGGCTACATGGTGATGATAGTAACATGTTCTGTCTTTCCGTAGGTAGCTTAATCTCTTTATTGCGGTCTATTGCTGAGACCACCCTTCTTTTTCTTCAAAAATGGAAAAGTAAGTTAACTTAATTTTCTTTTATTTAATTTGCATAAGGTGTAATTTTTTAATAGTGAGGGTGAATAACCATTGGAACAATTTATCAAGGGTTGCAGTGGTGTCTCCAACCATAGCAATTTCTAAATCAAGATTGGATGTTTTTTTTAAAAAAACTCTCTGCTCTAGGAATTATTATGGGGCAGTTCTCTGGCCTGTGATCTAGAGGTGATTAGACAAGATGATCACAATGGTCCCTTTTGGGATTGGAATCAAGTTGAATGAGGTTAATTGTTAATTGTGCAAAAGAAACAATGTTGCTTGAAAGAAGCTGACTGACAGCAGCGGAGAGAACACAATGCTGGTCAAATTTACTGATAGCAAAAGTACTGGATCCAAATATTTGTCCATATGAACCTCACTGAAGGTGGCTAATTTATGATGTTCAAGATGTTTAAAATACAATTAGTGAATTTTAATATCCCTAGCAATGAGTTCCATAGGTTGACTGTGTGTTGTGTGAAAAGTACTTCCTTTTGTTTGTTTCTTTGTTTGTTTGTTTTGAACCTATTAATTTAATCAAGTAACCCCTAGTTCTTGTGTTATGCAAATGGATAATTAATATTTCCTTTTCTCTTCCTCCACAGCATTCATGATTTCATAGATCTCTGTCATATTCCCCCTTTCTCATCTCTTTTCTAAGTTGAACAGTCCTAGTCTTTTAAATCTCTTCTCGAATGGGAGCTATTCCATACGCTTACTCATTTATTTATTTTTGTCCTTCTCTGTACCTTTCCCAATTCTAACATACATTTTTTTAAGATGGGGTGTCCAGAACTGCACACAGTATTAAAGGTGTGGGTGTATCATGGATTCATATACTGTCATTATGTTATTTTCTCTCTTATTATCTCTCTCTTTCCTAATGGTTCCTAGCATTCTGTTAGCGTTTTTGACTGCTGATGCACATTGAGCAGATGTTTTCTGAGAACTATCTACGCTTTTGAGAATTTTACCTGAGTTACACCTGAATAAGGTTTATGGATTTGGCCTAATATGAATTGAGAATGCTCAGTACCTCACAGAAGCAGGTAGCGACACACAAAACTATCGACATAAGCTACCTACCTTATCTAACTCTTTCTTTTTTGCTAAAATATTTTTTGAACATTTTTTTCTCCTTGTCTCTTCTTTCTCTGTGGTGTGGCTGGGAAAGCTAGAATTGCTTTGAATTCTGAAGAACATCAGATTTCCTATATACCCATTAATCCATTAGCAAGGGGCACATTTCACCCACTCACAAAGATAGAGCACACATGAAAATATGATTCATAATTTCATGCGCCAAGAGCCACTATAGGGGACAATGAAGCTTTAAATGTCTTTCGCTCTTCTATGAACACTGAGAGCTAGATTAGGAAGAGGAGTGTATTTCCATATATTTCTAGTGAATACAGTCATTCACTGATCTTAAAACTATTGTACATCACAGCTCATACGGCAGTCACCCTTTCTAGAGAAAGAGGATATGGACTTTCCATTATAAAACTCTACTATTATCAGTTCCTCATAATTTAGTGAAATAACCACAGTTGGAGTTGCAAGTGCTCAGTCACTGCCTTTCCTCAAATGCAATGATTTTGTTTTTCTTCTGGAAAGTTTAAACAAAAACGTTTCTTCCATTTTTGATAAAAGTATGAATAATGGGTGTTTCTTCATTTTGCTAGGGCTCCCAGCTCCCTTAAAAGGGAGGGGTACCTCTACCTGATTGCAGCCTGGGTTCAGATTCAAACCTGTCTGTCACTGGCAGCAGGGGAATTCCCCATCCCCTGAAGTCCCTGACTCCCTGACAATGTTGTTGTGCCTTACAGGAGTCAGAGGCTACTTCAGCCCTCCCTGCAGCAGAGACAGCT
>NW_020694223.1:61688-62672 GCF_002925995.2 Terrapene triunguis
ACAGCTCTCTGAGGGAAATGCCAACATTGTATTTCATGTACCCCCTTCCCTCCCACCCCACATGTAGCTTAAGCCTCCTCCCTGCTGCTTGCTAATCAGAGTGGCTTCTCTTCCCTCCTGGGTTCTTTATTTCAGTGCCTGGTGCCTCCTTCTCCTGTCTGTACTTCGTAGACAGGGATGCTGTTGCTTCGGAAAATGACTAATGCTACTTATCTATTTACAAGAAATATAACCCAGCATATGAACAACACAATATACTAATACAAGTCCCAACAAATAAAAGGCCACTCTCAAACTGGAGAGGGTTCATAGAAGAACACAGAATGATTAAAGAATTCGATAACATGTGTTATAGTGATAGACTCAAAGAGCTCAATCTATTTAGCTGACCACAGAGAAGGGGTGACTTGATTACACTTTTTATGTATATAAATAGAGAACAGATATTTCATAATGGACTCTTTATTCTAGAAGAGAATGGTCTAGCAAAATCTAATGGCTGGAAATTGAAACTAAGAAAGTCAAACTAGAAATAAGTTGTACATTTTTAAGAGTGAGGGTGATTAGCCATTGTAACAATTTATCAGGGGTTGTGGTGGATCCTCCATCACTGTAAATTTTTGAAATCAAGATTGTATGTTTTTTTCTAAAGGATCTGCTCTAATGCAAATATGAATTGTTTGGGGGAAGTTCTTTTGCCCATGTTATAGATGATGAGAGTGCTTCCTTCCAGCCTTAGACAGTATGATGTTCACTGTGTCACTTGCTCCCTCACAGCTATTCTCCAATAAATGCAGCTTTTGATATTTTAATTATTAGTTACCCTTATTCTTGGCCATGTTATTAAAAAAGGTGCTATTGTTATCCTTAAATATATATTTTTTTCTTTTTTAGGACACTTGGAAAAGACAATAAGTAAGTCGGTGTCCTTTTTCTCCCATGTGCTCTACTCCTCTTTTTGATAGAGCAGATTACTTGGCTAAT
>NW_020694223.1:65672-102557 GCF_002925995.2 Terrapene triunguis
CCTGATCCTGCCCTGCAAACCTGAACTCCCAGCATTCTCAGGACACATGCTGATCCCTAGTGGCCACTGCTGATATCCAGCACCTCCCTCCTCTCTTAACCTGCGAGTCCCTCTCGGGATTGGAACTGGACTGGAACCAAAGACCATCTTGGAAGCAACATTACCAGCCCAAGCAGTCAAAAAATCATGAGATAGACCTCCCAAAATCAAAGGCTCTACCGCCACCGCTTCATTCATTCTTTGGCGGCAGGCCCTTTCCTCCGAGAGGGACTGAGGGACCCGCCGCCAAATTGCCGCCGAAGAGCCAGCCCTGGGGGAGGGCGCAATTTTATATTCTTGCCTCGGACGCAAAAATACCTAGTTACGGATCTGGTGGAGACGGATGGCAGGAGAGAGATCACTTGATCATTGCCTGTTAGGTTCACTCCCTCTGGGGCACCTGGTACTGGCCACTGTTGGTGGACAGGATACTGGGCTAGATGGACCTTTGGTCTGACCCGGTATGGCCATTCTTATGTAAACTAGTGAGTATCTGTGGTGAACTGCTGCACACAGCTATATTGTGTTCTCACCCACTGTTTTCAGGGCACAGCTCAGAATTCCTACAGTCCTTTATGAGGGAGCCTCTCTAAATAATAATCTTGCACGAACACATCTCCACACCTACTGTCTCTGCAGTTGGAGGGAATCGATTAGGTGACTATAGCAGTGCGACAACTCACCCCTGTGGCACCTCCTGCTGGTTGTCCAGGGAATTAGCTCACCAGCCATTGGAGCACTCTCTGCTGTTCACCATCCCGCTTGTCGCTGGCCCCGTGTCCCTCCCAGACCCCCAGTGCTCCTTTATCCCGGGGTTCTGCCCCAGCAGTATCCCCACAGTCTCTGGGTCTCCCCTCCCCAGGGAACCCCCAACCCACTATCACCACCTTGCCTCAGTCCATGGCTACTGCCAGTCAGCATCAAGTCCCCACTCCCTGGGGCAGACTGCAGTGTAAAAGCCAGTCATCATAGGCAAGGGAGGGTCTGGACCTGCTGCCTTACCTTTTAGGCTTTGCTATCAGGCCGCAGCCTGGGAGGTCACCAGGCCTGAGCTCCCTAGCTCAGCCTGCCCCTTTCCCAGCACTGCTCCACCCTCAGTACCCTTAGCTTTCAGGCAGCAACGACCATCTTCCTCCAGAGCTAGAGGGAGACTGGCTGACAGCCCTTTCTAGGGCCAGCTGTGGCCTGATTGGGGCGTGGCCCAGCTGAGGCTGCTTCCCCAATCAGCCGTCCCCAGCCACAACCCTCTCCAGGGCTGCTTTTAACCCCTTCTATTTTAGGAGTGGGGTAGCCACCCCGCTACAGTGACATCCACCCAGGTGCTCTAGGAGGAGATCCACGTCCCCTGCTTCCTTATCGAAAACTTGTCCCTGTTTTCCATTGAAAAAAGTTTGAAAATTTTCACCCAGGTCTGCTAATCCCGTTCAGAGATGTCTTTAAAGCAGTGCATGGGAGTTGGGCTGGTATTTATAAAGGAACCTAAGGGCTGTTTACCTGAGTTTTGCAGAGCAATAAATCCACAGACCTACCTGCTCCCTTCCCGCCCATCCCCCCACCGAGAAAGCTGCTGTCATTTTTCACTCCTCACTTAACAAATAACTTTGGGAAATAACCGCTCCGGCTTCACTAGCAGCAAGTACCCAGTGGCAGTGTTTAAAGGTAGCATTCAGGTGAATGAAGTGTTAAATTCCTGTTCTAGCAGCATTGTACTTTGTACAAGGAAGTAATTGATATTTGAGTTTGTGAAGCCCTCTGTGAAGAAAAATACTGCAGTAGCACTACATAAATTGTTACTACATGGCCTGATTCTTCAAGGCTCACTCATGGAGACAATAAGTACTTACTTCTCCTATGTTGGTCTCTACTTTACAAGGTGTGTGACTGTCATCTGAGTAGCACTTGAATGAGCATTGCTGGAAACAGAAATATGGTGAATTTACAAGACAATGTATCGTGAGTTAGAATTTGAAGTTTTTCTCTTAAATAATTTTTGTGTTAGTGAAAAGTTCTCATGTGAGATCAGCGGAGGATAAATTCCTTCATAACATCTGCCGCAGAAATAATAATAATAAAGAAGCACAAATTCCCCAGTCTTGTTCTACAGACCACAATGGTGAATGCCATGTCATGTCTACTCTACACAAGCCCCATTCAGCAAAGGAGGAGATTAGTAGTAATTTGTTTGTTTTGTGTGTGTTTTGTTTCACTTTTTAGTGAGAATATTTTGCTATAAGAAACTTGGCTGGAAAAATCAGCACATTTCACATAGCCCAGAATATAATCACTGAATGTGCTGAGTTTGTCACCCACAGCTTGGTCTGCATTTTATTCATGCAACCACTGACAGGTGAAAGTGTCTTGGGTTAACTTAATATCACAGGAATTACCTTGTCTTCCCTCAGCCTACTTCCACAAAGGATAATTTTTTCTTAGTGTTTTGTTTTTCACGAAAGTAAAAGTTGCCATGTAAAATGAATGCAGTTTTGTATAGAGCTGGTCAAAATTCAAAACTTCCATTCTGTTGTAAATTCTGAAATTTTGAAAGTTTTAATTTTGATTCAGAACAAATAGTGGAAAGTTTGAAATTTCTCACATAAAGGAAAGTCTGAAAAAATATTTATTTAAAATCAAATGGTTTTGATTCAGCTTTCCCAAAAGGAAATAGAGCACCTGACTGCCCTAAGTCCTAGATACTCCCGTAGCTTTATGGGGAGTCCCCCAAAGTTTGGGGAGTCCTCTGATACAGAAGTCCAGACTCCCCTGGCCAGGTGTGCTGTTTGATTTTGACGAATAAGCATTTTGGATGCAGTCACATTGTAGAAGAATTCCTGACCAGCTCTAGTTGTGTGTACACCTCATGCTACAGTTTGTGATGTTTTCACTTTCCATTGGCAGAGAGTTGGATGAATTATATTGAAATCACTTCACAATGCACATAAGAATCAAAATATTGTCCATCTCCACCGTTTTCTCCAGCGTTCCATTGATTTATGTGATGAAATGGTTTTGGGGTAAGAACACCATTTTTTATTAACTACTGATTAGATAATAAATATACACATATCCATTGCTGCCTATCTAAACACTGTGTAAGGAAATGATGATGCAATATAAAGAGGGAAATCCAAACAAAATTTGGGAGATCTAATGGCATTGTGGTGGGAATAACATCACTGTGTTCTGGAGCCTGTCTATCACTTCGGCTGTTTTTACATGATCTCAGATGTGTGTAAAATCTTAGTGACCCTGCTTCACTAGCCGGGGGAGAGGGGAATGACCATCCAAGCTCCTTGTCTGAACACAAGTCATTAGTCACCCTCCTCAAGCTGCTGAAAAGTACAGAGAGCCGTGTTTCAGGATGAAAGCACAGTGCCACTGCTGCTTAGATGGGACATTTACCCTACCAGTGGATATTGTTAGGAGAAGCCTAAACTAACAGATTGATTGTTCCAAGGTACCAGAAAGATTGGCAATGGCCAGGTACAATTGCTTTCCCTGCATTCAGGGACTACTCTCTCCTACTTCTTCCAGATGCACAAGCCACCCAGAAGGGTTAGGCAGAAAGCAGGACCATAACTAAGCTTGGAAGGATTTGATTTTTATTGGTATTGGTAAATGTTGATAAATGTTGATTTCACTGTATGAACACAAACTGACGAGAAAATATTCCCATTGCTGCTCATCAAAATACTCATAGAGGTAAAGTAACATTATGGGGCTTGAGAAATTCTTAGAGTTTGATTTAATGCTAACATTTCAACATATGCTGTTGTTAGTTTATTTTTTAATGGTTAGATGCTTTCACTTTTTGAATCCCAGAATCTACACTCATAAAATTATTGTCTGTGTGTGTCTCCCCTCAAATTTCACGAAACTTTGAAATTTTAAATTGATACAATTTTTTAAAAAAGTCTAAACACCATAATTCTGCAAAACTCTGAAAATTTCAATAGATAAACATAGAAAAAATTCTTATAAATAAACATTGATTATGTGTGTGTGTGCGTCTAACCCTAGCTCTGCTGTCCATCCCACCATGCACGATCATTCTCAGTGAGAATAGTTTGCTCCTTAAATGCTGAGGTTTCAGTTGTCACCATGAAATGTTCTGGGGCTGCCTTACATGGGGAGACTTTTCTGCTCTGGCTTGGAGTAGCCCAGGTGTCAGGGCAAAAGGAGAAGGACAATTTTGCTATAAACAGGGAATATGGCACAGAGGAGTTTCATCATAATCTAGAGGTTAGGCACCTGTGCTTTCCCAGGTTTGCAAGTAAAGAAAGCCATTCACAACTCATTGTTTCTGAAGCACCCTTAATGGCTTTCACTTAATCTGTCTACATCAGTAATACAAGTTTATATCTTATATTTCTAACTTCAGATATAAGAATGATACATGCACACAAATAGAAAAATCAAATTATTCACATTATAACTTTTCCAATGATATGTTACACGAGACCTTTTGCATAAAGCACATTCCAGCTATGTTATTTTCATAAGCATATTTTCATAAATCATATGAAGTGCAACATCACACCTTCCTCCTGAACTTACTGCCAAGTCTTGGACACTGTCTATGGTGGAGGCAGTACATGTAAAATTCCTGGTTGTCTCTGGTTACACTCCCTCCCAGTACATTTAAACCCTATAATGTCATTCATAGGTGTTCTTACAAAGTTCTCGATTCCTGGTTCCCTGTTGCCTGAAAACATGTATGGGTGTAGTATTGCTAGCAGAATGCAGACAGCAATATCTGTTAAAATGTAGGTGTCTTGGCATTCTCCCACCAGTGCCATGAGGTGGCGTGCCTCAGTTTCCCCTTCCACACAGCAGTGTGGGTCTGATACACTCTTGCCGCTGTGCCAAGCTCTAAGCCTGTTTACAGATATTAGCTGAGAAGCATCATGCTTGTGGGACTGTCTTGTTACCGTCCCTACCATGTACAAAAGTTTTTCCCCAAAATCAGGTATGTTACCCATTTTCACAGAGTTTATCATTAGCATCAATTCCTTTGTCTTGAGCCATAGATGAAGTAGCAGAAGACACAGGATTAGCAGCAAATTTATGATGAACAGACTCTGTTCACACAGTTCAGCTTGCTCAGTGTCTATTGCATTTCCCATTCCCTTTGTGTTCCATGGTAGGTGTTTGGGTGACCAGATAGCAACTGTGAAAAAACGGGACGGAGGTGGGGGTAATAGGCGCCTATATAAGAAAAAGTCCCCAAAAATGGGACTGTCCCTTTAAAAACAGGACATCCAGTCAACCTATAGGTGTTCATACACAGATTCTCCTGTCTCCTTGGTGAAAGCTCGCAATTCAGGTATGTGTTTGGGGTTTTGGCAAGGAAAGGGTGCATTGCAACCAAGCCTGCCCTTGGCCCCCCTCTCTGCTTGTGGAGCTTCCCAAATGCAAAGTTTTTCCTCCTCCTGCCTTGAAGAGACAGCTTTAGTTTTTACAAGCATATCAGGAACAACAATATTTCCCCTTGTGACTGAAAGTCAATGCTGCTGCCACTGCAAACCCTTGACAGGGTTATAGTCTGTGCAGTTGCACAGAACACATCATGTGTTAGCCCTGGGATTATAGGGGAACATGCCACAGCTGAAGGCCCATTTCTGTAGATTGAGTAACGGTCAGGTTAGACCTCACATGCAGGGGCCATGACCAGAGACAGGGAGAGACTGTGGCTGTCTTATGCCCTGGTGGTCCCCAATTACTGAAATGGCCCCTTTGAGCTAATAGCAGCCAGCACAATTTAGAGCAGCCCCACACTGCTCTAAATTGTATCAAGATGGCCCCAGGATTGGGGGATCACATAGGAGGCTTAACACCTCCTTGGCAAGTCCCTTTCTTGAGTCACACACATCACTCCTTGCCCCCAACTCAGGATCTGGGCCTATCATGCTAAAAATTATGCATCTGAGTCTGCTCTGACTTCCATGGGTGTAAATCACTGTTTTGCTTTACCACAGCAGCTAGGACATACTGGCCCACAGCTCTTATAGGCAAATGAGCTCCAACTGGTTGTTATACATCACTCTGCAGATGAAGCAGGTTAAGGGTAATAGGCTAATCAGCATCTTGTTAGCACATCACTGGTGTCTAATTAGGAACCTAGTTCACCTCATCTTTAAACATAAAAATGGGTTAAAATGACTAAACAATTCATATTTTTTTCTCTTGGGAACTATTTTTCACAGTAGAAGGATCAGTTGCATGATTAATAAAGTTAATTTCAAAAATAAAATGAATGTGCCAAACTCCACTAAGAACAACCTATGACCTGAGAGTTAATTCATTGGCTCCTGGTTGGGAATATTGTGACAAAAAAAAATTTTCATCAGAAAATTCTGATTTCACCGTAAAGGGATGATACGGTGAAAAATATCACTGGGGAAAAAATTCAGGGTGTGTGTGTCCCAGAATAACCACTACGTTATGACACTTGCCTGGGATGTAGGACACCCAGGCCCAAAATGGGCAGAGCAAGGTCTCGAACCCCACCAAAAGGGTATTGGCTATTCATTTTTCATGAAACATCTGGATAAGTCTCAGGTTCATCCCATTGTTACACAAATGCCAAAAATCCATAATTTTTTGTGGGATAGAAATCCATTTTCCAGCCAGCTCGGCTCTTGGTTCACTGCTTGGTATAACTACATAGTTCAGCGGTATGGTTTTTTCGCACTCCTGTGTGATGTAGTTAGACAGACATAGGTCTGTTGTGTAGACCAGACCTCAGAATTAAAGTGGCCTTAATTCAGTTTAGCTTAATTCGCTGTGAGTGAATTCCCGGAGAATTCTGTCTTGGTAGGAAGTGTCAGGAAGATTGGATAACTTTATGGGACAGGGATGTGCGTAAAAAATTGGTTTATACTAGAAAACTACCTTCAGTCTAATTTTGGTCCAGACACTGCTTTTTCATAATACAGTAGAATACAGTCCCAACTTATGGTTATTAATGAGATATCCAAGTCCTCTATCTTTTATTATAGAAGAAGATGCAGAAATTAGCAACGAGATTCTTGTTATTGTGCCTCCGAGGTGAAGTTGCCAATAAGGAACATGTGTGTCAGTATGGTGTTTTCTTCTTTTTAACACCTGCATCAAATGTCCCAGAAACACTGTGATTTTGAGAGGCTAGTCAAATAATGTATTGGACAAAAGTCACAAGCAAAAAAACAACAGGAAACAAACACATTTTACTGCAAAAAATAAGTAAAGACAGCATGACAATATACATTTTTTTTTAAAAATACAGCTTTTTTACATCAAAATACATTAATGAAAACCTTGATTTCAGTTACATCAGTATAAAATCAGCATCAGTGTCATGTTATATTTATTCCTCTTTAATTGAACAAATTCTCATTGTTGTTTCCTTGTGTGAATTTTAAAAAATGGATAAACCTCTCCTGAGAATGAACAATCGTTAAATGAGATAAACATGTCATAGGCATGTCAGGTACATTGAAAAAAGTCAGCCACCCCTCTTGGTAACTAAGGTAAATTCCAATTTTCTTGGGCTGTTTCTGCACCATGACCCGGGTCCATGGGTCCGTTTTTGCCCAACAGTCTCTCCCACTCAGACCCAGAGCCCAGAATCCGGCCTTAGGGACAGGGAAAGTTTTCCTTTTCTCTCTATGGATTCTCTGGCCACTCCCAGGTCCCAGTCATTGCTGCTCCCGACATGCACCTCCCAGTAGTGCTTTCGAGGGGAGAATCCTTCAATGCCCAACACACAGACAGTCGAACCTCTATGTACTGCTAACACAACTTTGTAGTGCTAACAAGGCAAATTCAGGGTGGATGGTCCATACTTAACAGATGATGGGATGGGAGGATCATTTCTTAGAATGACTCAAGCCATCTTCTTGTCAACTGTTTGAAATGGGAAACAGGTCCCCCCCCCCCCCGATTGAATTAGCCTAGTTAGCTTCTCATGTGCTGTATATTTAGGCCTGCCTCCTGTATGTTCCACTCCATACATCTGAAGAAGTGGGTCATAGCCAACGAAAGCTTATGCTCCAATCAATTTGTTAGGCTTTAAGGTGCCACAAGACTCCTCCTTGTTTTTGCTGAAACAGATGAACACGGCTACCACTCTGAAACTTTTCTTTCTTGAGTAGCATAAAGAAAGGCCATAGCTAGTGAAGACTGCTCATAGATTAGTCAATCTGTGGGCTAGTCCCATGCCCTTCCCCCGAGATAGTAGAAAAACAAGATTCTATTCTTGTTTGAGTACATTTAACAAGAAGTTTCATGGCTAATTAGCAAAAAAGGCGCATATGACAACTAATTGGCAAAAAAAGGTGCATATGACACTCGATGCTCCTATTTTGGCCTCTTTCATGATTGTCAAATTGTGGCTTTAGGTCCATTTTATAGACTCTTCTGAAAGAACTCCCAATTTTCATTCACACTTTTCTGTTTAACTTTTTCTTTTCAGTCAATATTACTTATATTTTCCCTCACCTTTGAGAAATTAGCCCTTTTGAAGTCTAAACTATATGTATAATTAGTAGGGAATGCATTCTGTTTCCCCATCCTCAATGTGATCAGGTGTTAATCACAAGTGCCTAGACAAACAGTTAAGTGATTAATTCATCATTTCCCATCCCACTGTATATTTTAGAAATGCTAATGATGTTTATGACAGTCTGCACTGGACTTCCAGCAGTGGAGTGTAACTGGCAAGAAGTCAAACAGATTTACTGAGGAATAGATGTAAATACAGTTGCTCTGTGAAAAAAGACAACTTTTGCTAGTGAATAAGGAGGGAGAGGGGAAAACTTACCTGCTAGAGAATGATCTTCTTTCATTTCTGAATGTGGAGAAGAAAACAACATTTTTCATTGACTAATCATATTTGTATTTCTCAGGTCTACAAGCATACACACATACACACACATACATGCACACGCACAAACTCATCTTCCCATTGCCTGATCCCGCAACCACTGATGCTAATGGAAAACATCTTTTAACTTTAATGGGTGCAATACTGAGACTAGAGTGTCTGTCTATTGAAAACACCACTCTGCAGCTTACCATCTTCAGACTGAAATGTAAGTATCATTTCTCTGAACTGTGTTTCCTCAGTTAAAAGAGGAGAATTAACCAAACCAATCACAAATGAAAACTAAACTATATAAGGTGTCAGATGTGGAGAAAGACAGAGGAAATTTGATAAGATTAGTATTAGAAATTGTAATGTGTCCAGAATTCAATAAACAACTAAAAAGAGATCAGAGTAAATAGAAAAATGATCTGACACAGTTTCATCTAAAACAAATGAACAATTGTTGGATCAGATTCCATTCTCAAAACCTCATAATGGTTCACTTAAAAGTTATATTGATTTCAATGGGAAGTTAGAGTGTGGGAAAAGACATCACACAGTAAGGTACATACAGAGGAACCAGAATTTGCATTTTGTGGGAATTTCCAGGATTTTAAACTTACTTTTGTTTCAAAAGAGAACACACATACACACAGAGAATTTTGCAATTCCCTGCAACATTTTTAGGTCAATCAAAACATTCTGTTTTTATAAAATTAAAACATTTTTTTCCCAATTTTGAAAATAAAAAATCAAAAGGTTCCATTTCAATATAGTCAAAAGGAAAGTTAGAATATTACTGAAATAATTTCTTGCTTGCTTGCCTGCCCCCAAACAGTTCTTTTTAGAAATGGACATGTTCCCATGGAAAGATTTTGACCAGCCCTCAGTCTAGTAGTGAATACACTGGACCAGAAGGGACAATATTTGAATTCTATTTCCTGCTCTACCAAACATTTCTGTGTGATTATCAGCACTTCATTTGTCAGGGAATTGTGAAAGAGCCTCCTCTGGGTCCTCTGCACAGGATGTGGGTTCCCAGTTTTGGGGAAGCTCTTTGGGATGATTGAGGCAGGGCAGGGGTGTAGGGAGTCTTTGCCTGGCCTTGGCTATTACTGCAGAGGCACAGCTTTAGCAACTCTGTCCTACTGCACCTCCCATCCAGAGCTTTCTTCTACAGAGGATATTTTCAGTTCATGGACTTCCTGGATGTTTTTTCTCTCATCCCCCACTGCCCTTGAAACTCTTCCCTTCTGGCCCTCTTTGCAAAGAGCTGGTGAGGTCTCAGATACACAATGTACCACCAGGGATGCAGAGTCCCCTACATGGCCCCTCCTCCTCCCAGCCCTGAGGAATAACTTTCCTGCTGCAGTTGGGGCTCTTAGAACCCAGCAGGGAAGGCAAGATTTGTTTTTTGGATGTAACAATTCAGTCAACTAGGCTAACTCACCCGTTTCATCCCGCAGGTTTTCTACAAAAAATGGGGAGAAGAAGAAAATAATTCAGTGTATGTACATTTAGTTACAAATTGAAGAGGGTGAATGAGATCCTTTCCTTCCTGAGTAGCATAAATATTGCCCAGGGCGAGTGAGGAGCACAGAGCCTTCACAGACTATTCAATCTGTGGGCTAGTCTCATGCCTGTCCCCCTAAAAGCAGAAGGACAAGATTTTATCCTTATTTGAAAAAATTTAACAAGAAGTTTCATGGCCACAACTAATTAGCAAAAGAGTCAAATATGACACATGATGGTCCTCTACTAATATGGGATCTATTAACAAAGGAGCAGTAATACTATTTATAGCATGAACTACATTTCATTTCAGCTTCAGTGCAGAGTCCTGTCCATTTGTACAATTCCTTTCATACTGTGGTTTTTGTTTTGCAGGAAGGTTGAGCAGCACTGGTCAGATATAGCAAATGCTCAAATATGCTATTGATGAGGAAAGCAAAGGAAACTGTTCCATCAAAAGTGGGAGGGAGAGGAAGTTTAATAATCGAAGGGTTAAAATCCATGTGCATTTTATATAACAACCTGGTATATGGATTGTGCCAGCTCTTTTCCAGACCCAAAGTCCAGAGTTTGGTCAAGAGACCAGAGGCCTAGCTAATAGTGATCAGCTAAGAGAAAGCAGGGGTAAACAAGATAACATTGCCTTTGCTAAGATATGCTTGGTCAGTAGAAATGCCAGATGTTGAAGCAATAACTGAATAATTATGTTTCATCCAATGTTTCAAATTGAACAAAGGATCCCTGTTCCTATTGTGTTTCTCCTGAAGGGAAAACAGTCTTCCCACAGATCCAACTTTGAGTTTATGAAAAGTTGGCACGTCAGTATAAAGATATGGCATCCTTCCACCTCCCTTCCCAGGGACCAATGCCCTGCCTTAAGACATAAAGGAGACAATCTGTATTATCATGTCCTTTCACTGTTTCTTTGCTTTAGCCCCTAGAAATGTACCTGTTGGACAATCAACGGAGTTGCTCCATTCCTATGGACCCCAAATCAGAATTCAACATATGTATTTTATACTAATAACATTTTATCAAAGTATTAATTAAATGTTAACTTGCTAACTTGAGACCATGGGCGGAGACATTATGTAACCTTTTAACCATTGGCTAATATGCTATTTTGTCTTGCCACAAAACCTATCCCGGGGTGTGGAACTGCCTACCCCGTCACTTTCCCCCGCCCATGGAAAATCTATGTATTCCATTGTAATCAATTGATTGACAGTGTCTCTGAGCCTAATAAGCCAGGTGACACTCGGCCAGCGGTGTGTGTAATAAACTCCTATGCTTGACCACTACACGGTGTGGATTTATGTCCTTCAATAATCAGTCAATCAGTTTTCTTTTCATTCTACAAGAGTCCTACATATTAGTACCCCACATGGAAGAAAAAGGATATAAACTTACGAATTCTCTTCTCCAAGTTCCCTTAAAATAAAATAAAAATGTATTTAATGATAACAATAGCACCTTTTGTAATAACATGGCCAAAAATGAAGGTAACTAATAGTTAAAATATCGAAAGCTGTATTGTCTTTATTGGAGGAAGCAAGTGAGGCAATGAACACCATAGATTTTAAGGCCAGAAGGGACCATTATTATGATCTATAACACAGCCCAGAAATCTTCACCAAAATAATTCCTCTTTGTATTACAGGAGATATGTCAGAAAAACATCCAATTTTGATTTTAAAATGACTACTTATGGACAATCTTCCATGACTCTTTGTAAATTGTTCCAATGGCTAATTACCCTCAATATTAAAAATGTACACCTTATTTTCAGTCTAAATTTCTCTAACTTCACTCCCAGCCATTGGATCTTGTTAGACCTTTCTCTGCTAGAGCCCATTATCATATATTTGTTCTCCACATATGTACTTTTAAACTTTGATTAAGACACCCTTCACTTTGTTAAGCTAAATAGATTGAGATCTGGAGTCTATTAATATATGGCATGTTTTCCACTATTTTAATAATTCTCATGGTTCTTCTCTGACACCCTCTCCAATTTATCAACTTTATTCTTCAACTGGGCACACCAGAACTGGACACCATTTTCCAAATACAGAGCTAATATAACCTCCCTAGTTCTACCTATGACTATCCCCATGCCCTGTGGCCAAGTGCCTAGCCAATCCTCACCTACTGAGGGGGCTTTGTGCGCTCCAGGGAAAAGGGTACAGCCCTGCTGAGACAGAAATTGCACCTAGTCCCATCACAATGTGTGTGGGATAGGTCCAGCCACCTGTCAGGAAAGCTGAGTGGGTTGCTGAACTGCACCACCCTTGGGAGCTCCAGGTGGGATTGTGCCTCAAGGGGTTAACAGCTCTTCCTGGAGATTCTAGGCATGGAGGCGACAGCACCCTCAGCACCCTGCTGCTAGGGGCAGGGGAGGCCAGGATGCTCTTCTTGCAGAAAAGCACAGAACATGAGGCCTGGCTTTCAGCAGACTTTTAGGCTTTGCTTTGAATCCAGGATGCTCTTCACTCTGCTGTGTGAGGAGAGAACCTCTCTCATCAGTGGAGGATGCAGTGAAAGGTTCCTGAAGTTCCCATCAGAAGTTTCTCATCCAAGGGATGCTTTGGCCCTTCATTATCAAGAGTTCCCCTTCATGGCATGGTATTAAACCACTCTGTGAGGTTTAAGACTTAGGGAGGGTTGCTTGGTGCAATCTAGAACTCTGTGGAACATTTCCCAGATAAAAGCCCATTCTGTGCAATCATCTCAGAAATCAAAGAACACTCACCCTTGCCCCCTAGCCATTGCTTTGCAAAAGGAGACACATCCTCTCAACTACCCCAGTCTGACATCCCAGCCTTGACCAATGAGAGAGACAACCTGCCGGTGAACCATACCCAGATTCTCCTCAGTCCCAATTACAAAACTCATGAACTTCCTGCTCCCTGCAAAAGATTCTGACCCCTTCAGTTAATGAAACCCTGTCTCCTCCACTTCCCTCAATGGAAAAATGACTGACTGCTCCCCCCATTGCAGAAATCAAAGCCAACTTACACTTTTCTTCTTTGACTTGAGCTGCAAAGAAAAAAAACAAAAGAACACTTTCCAATACATGCACTTAATGTTATCAAATTAGGGGCCCGATCCTTCTCCTAGTGTAGCCAATGCAAATCTTCCTATTGAATTCATTGTCTTGGATTCAGTAATGCTAGTTATTTTGTTTGTTTGTTTTTTCTGAAACACCTACTCCACCTCCATATAATTGAGTAACTGAATGGAACCTTAACAATGCCTCTTTGGAATTGTTTTGTGGAATAGAACAAAGAGGAATAGGGTCAAAGTCACCACACACACACACACACACACAAGTCATTTTGAAATAAAAAAATCAGACTGTTCCAATTTAATTTGGAGGAAATAGAAAGATTTGACTCTAGTGAAATGGTTTTGTCTCCTTTTTTTAAGCCATCCCCAAAATATTTTTCCTGAAATACAAACATTCCCATGCAAAGTTTCTGCCAACACCTTCGTCTAGTAGTGAATACACTGGACCAGAACCTAGAATAGCTAGGTTCTATTTCCTGCTCTAGTAAACGTTCCTGAGTGGCCATCACCTGGAGTACATGGATGTTTTCACTCACATGCCTGACTGCCGTTGAACCCCTACCCCTCTGACTTTCTTTGCAAAGTGCTGGTGAGATTTCACCTCCATGTTATACCATGACTCTAGAGTCACCTACAGACTCTCTCCTCTTCCCAGACCCATGGGCTGAGCAATGAGAGCATACCTGCTGCAGATGGGGCTCTTGGAAACCATACAGTGTCATCAGGGCTTTATCTGTGGACTGTAACTATTTGGTAAACTAGGCACACTCACCTGTTTCTCCCTAGAGTGCCTCTGCAAAGGAAAAATGGGGAGGAGAAGAAAACAGTTCAGTGTTTGTCCATGGACTTACAAATTGAAGATGGTGAATGAGAGCCTTTCTTTCTTGAGTAGCATAAATATTAGCCAGGGGTAGTGAGGGGCACAGAGCCTTCACTAACTATTCAATGTGTTGGATAGTTCCATGCCTGTCTACCTAGATAGTGGAAAGATAAGATTCTATTCTTGCTTAACATGGCCACAACTAATTAGTAAAAGAGGTAAATATGATACTCAGTGCTCCTCTGTTGGTCTGTTTTGCTGCCCCGCATGATTGTGTAATTGAATGGAACTTTAACAATGTCTCCTTGGATTTGCTGTGTGAAAGAGGCACAGGGACTACACATGTTTCATGAAGGGGTAACATTTCCCTCATCTACCTGACCATAACTGATTAAGGCTAGGTCTACACTACAGCGGGGTTCCGACCTAAGATACGCAACTTCAGCTACGTGAATACCGTAGCTGAAGTTGCGTATTTTAGGTCGGCTTACCTGGCGGTGAGGACGGGGGAAAGCCGACCGCTGCCGCGCTGCCGCCGACTCCGCTGCCGCCTCTTGCCGAGGTGGATTTCCGGAGTCGACGGCAGAGCGATCAGGGATCGATTTTACCGCGTCCTCACGAGACGCGGTAAGTCGATCCCCAATAGACCGATTGCTACCCGCCGGATCGGCGGGTAGTGAAGACATACCCAGAAAGTGGCTGCAGACTTACTGATTTGTTAGGCAGGACATCTGAACAAGAAATGTTGCAATGACATCAAAATGGTTATTTTTAAAATTTGGAAAATGTACTTTTATTTCTCTGCTAAAGCTTTCATGACACTCTATGTCACACTAAATGTGTAGTTTGGGGAGCAATTGGGAAAAGCAGAATCTAAGAGCTGTTTTTTACATGGATCCTGAGAGGTGGGGCCATCCTGATTTTGTGCAGATTTGAGTTCTATAGTCTGAGTCCAGCTCCCACACAGGTTCATATTCTGTCTCACACATGGAATGTAAGTGTCAGTGGGGATCTTGGTCACAGAGGGAGAAGTGTTTCTAAGATTAGAAGATGAGATCTTATGGGAAGCTTTTTATGTTAATGCAGAGATCTTGAATTGGACTCCACATTCAGTGGGAAGCAAGTCTTTACTCTGTTCCTACTAGCCGTAATGTAGGTATGAGCCTTCGAGTCCAAGGCTGCAGACTGAATAAATTCTGTATTTGACACACTGTTTTCAATGGGATTACATAAACAGGTAACGATACCTCACAGAACTGACAGTTTGCAGCCTACTGATGTATAATGGATTATGTAGGGAGTAGTACTGGGATTTACAAATAGAGGATATAGATCATACTTCCGGGAAATAAAAACAGAGTAATACTGCTTAGAAATCCACACAAACTCACCAATTTGCCTCTGCAGTTCCTCTGTAAAAGAATAAACGTTATCAGACACCGCTTGCAGATTTGTTGTTTTGAATGTGAAAAAAAAAAGAACAGAACAGTTGTGTACCTCATTTACTAACATCATGAACAGCATAAATTAGCCGTGTTCAGTATGGCTCATTCCATCAGCTAATATTTACTCCAATATTTATCTAATTGTGTATTTCACCACATCCTGCTGTCTCTGCTGCTCTCAGCCCTACAGCACAGATTATCTCTCATTTATTACATACCATCTAATCTTCACATGTGTGCAATGTAGCCCTTTAAAATCTTCTGACAAAAACCTGCCAGCACAGTTCAGATTTCTGAAGACCTGAGGATTAACTGAGCTGAAAAAGGAGCATGCAATTAAAAATTCACATTCCCTGGCTGTGGCAACCTTTTGCAGCTAGCATAAGAACTAATCAGCCTCTCCTTCAGATGCGGTCTGTCAGTGTTTACACTTCCATAGTTGAAGTTATGGGTGTAGCTGAAGAAGCATGGGCAGCACTGAGGGCAGCCTGGGCCAGCCACCCTAGATATGTACCCACAGGGTCCAGGCGGATTTGTACATGGGGAACCTAGCCCATGAAGCCACACGCACTGCCTGTGCTACCCCAGCAACTCTACTTTTTTGACCATCCTAGCCAGATAAGACCTAGCGTGAGTATGTCAACATGACCTGGGAATCACTCATCTAGCTCCAAGAGTAGATGCGACCACTGTGGCAGAGATTTGATCCTTGCTGATGGAAGCAGAAAGGAAATCTTACCTGCTTCAGGAAACTCTTCTTTCTAAACGAGGACAAGAAACACAGAATAATTTTCATTAATTAAATGTGGAGTTCCTTTTTGTCTTTAAGACACACAAATATTGGACTAAAATTCTCCCCAAGATGTTCAGACACCCCTCCCCTTAGCCACGGGATAGAGGAAATACCTAACTGAGAGATTGCTGGAACTCCCAGAAGCTGATTTCCCCCCATGGTACAGGATGATCTGGCTCAGAGTTGCCAAGAGTCCACATGGGACAGAGGAGGATGCTATTATAACCCTACAGAGTTATCACCTAGCTGTAGGGGATGGGTGAAGGAATCTGGAAATATTCAAGACCAGATTTTCCAAAGAGCTTCATATAATAATTTTAGGGACTTAGAAACAACTGAGGCTCATTTTCTAAAGTGTCAGCACAAGCAGCAGCCACAGGGACACGTGGCCAGAGTCTGAAAAGGGTTCAGCACCCAACATGCTGAGCTCCATTGAAAACCCAGGCACTGAAAAGAAGTTTCCAAGGATCTCCTCTGGTTTTCCTGCAGAGACTGTATGTGCCCAGATTTGGGGGAAACTATTTCCGCCCATCTCTGAGACAGGGTGTGGGGTGTCTGCATGGCCTCAGCTATTACAGCCCGGGCACAGCTCTAGCAGCATTGTCTGGCTGCATTCCTCATCCAGAGCCGATATGCTCCATTCTTGGAGCTTGTAGATGAGATCATGCTCATTACACACTGCCCTTTAGTCTCTCACCTCTGCACTGGTTTGCAGACAGCTGGCAAGGTCTCAGCTCAGTGATGCACAAGGGATCCCTCGGCATGGTCCCTCCACTACCCAGACTGCCTGGGAAGTGCTAATATAATACACTTCTACCTCGATATAATGCTGTCCTCGGGAGCCAAAAAATCTTACCGCGTTATAGGTGAAACCGTGTTATATTGAACTTGCATTGATCCACCGGAGAGCGGAGAGCACTGCATAAATGTTGTTGTCAGGCACCACAAAATACTAAAATCACCCAACTAACTATAAAAACTACCCTAAAACCTAACCAGACTACAGATAATACCACAGACAGCTATTAAAAACTATTTACTAAGTGAAAATCTTGATGACACAGTGTGACGCACAGAGAAAATAGCATACACAACTATGAGGCATAGTGCATATTCTGACTAAGTAGCTAGTGGAAAGAAGGAACTGGGGGGGGGGGCGTGTTTTGAGGTGTTCAGAGCCCACATGTGACTCTCGGGGATTCTGTCCCTCCCCGCAGGCTCAGACAGATAGCAGGGAGTAGGCCACATTTCCCATGCTGCCTGGTATGTGTGAGCAGTGTGGGGAGAGGCAATGGGTCTGCCTGGAGCTGCTTTATTTCCTGCTATGGGTGTGGAAAATAATGGACTCTCAGGACCCCTTTCCCTATGAGAAGCAGTCAGGAAAATGGGAGAGAGAGAGGGAAAATGGCTCCTCTCCCCAAATATCCAAGCAATGGGAGTGGGGACATCAGCAAGGGTGAACATGGTGTCTTCACTCACCTAATACCTTCCTCACTGCAGCTGGAAAAAAAGAAGCCATCATTTATTACAGCCTTTTAAACTCTTGTTCAGTGTTTTCCCTGGTAACATATATTAACAATTACCCAGTAAATTATTTACATTCTGAAACATCTCTGATGACTTAAGTTAAGAAAGAGCTAGAGAAATTGATAGCTCAATAGCTGGAAAAAATTAAGTTTTGGATGATTAATCATCACTGAGGGATATTTATGTGGAATTGAAAAAAAAGTGTTGCACTAAAGGGACTTTGAGGTCCAGGTAAGGGACTGCAGTACTGTATGCCTGCACGAGCCCTTCTTCCATATAGGGGGAGAGAAACCTGGCCTATTACAGCTCAGGTGCAGCTCTAGCAACTTCGTCCTGCTGCAACCCCCACCCAGAGCTCTGTGATGCAGAGGATAAATTCAGTTTATGCAGTTTGCATATTTGCTGAGGCTTAGACTTCCCTTGATCCTCGTGCCTCTGCGCTGCTCTGCAGAAAGCTAGTGAGGGCTCAGCTCCATGATATACAAGGGCTCTAGAGACTCCCTGCTTGGATCCTTCTTTTCCAGTCCACCAGCCTGTGTAAATACTGTATAACATCCCTGCTGCTGCTGGCGCTGTCTGAACCCATACTGAGATTATAGGGTTTGGCTCTTTGACTGTCAGTGTCCGGTGAACTAGACAAACTCACCCATTTCCTCTTCAAGTTGCTCTGCAAAAATATAATGGAGAGAAGGAGAACAAAAATTCAGTCTATTCCCATTTCTGTACAAACTGAGGAGATGGAATGGGATCCTTTTAAATACCATAACAACTGGTTTGTAAACATCACAGAGCCTTCATCGGCCATTCAATCCATAGAACTGGTATTTCATGCCCATATGCTTATGTAGAAGAAAGAGTAGATTCTATTTTTTTTTCAAAATGATAATTTTGTCTAGAATCTTCATGTTTACCATTAATTAGCAATGTGGCTAAATACAGAGTCATAAGGCCTGGTCTACACTACGAGTTTAGGTCGACTTTAGCCGCGTTAAATCGAATTAAGCCTGGACACGTTCACACGACGAAGCCCTTTCTTTCGACTTAAAGGGCCCTTTAAACCGGTTTCTTAACACCACCTCCGACGAGGGGATTAGCGATAAAATCGGCCTTAGGGGGTCGGAATTGGGTGTGTGTGGACGGAATTCGACGTTATTGGCCTCCGGGAGCTATCCCACAGTGCTTCATTGTGACCGCTCTGGACAGCACTCTCAACTCAGATGCACTGGCCAGGTAGACAGGAAAAGCCCCGCGAACGTTTGAATTTCATTTCCTGTTTGCTGAGCGTGGAGAGCACAGGTCGCTCATCAGCACAGGTAGCCGTGATGGAGTCCCAGGATCGCAAAAGAGCTCCAGCATGGACAGAACGGGAGGTTCGGGATCTGATCGCCATATGGGGAGATGAATCAGTGCTGGCCGAACTCCGAAGCAGTAAACGAAATGGAAAAATATTAGAAAGGGTCTCCAGGGCCATGAAGGACAGAGGCCATAACAGGGACGCACAGCAGTGCCGCGTGAAAATTAAGGAGCTAAGGCAAGCCTACCACAAAGCCAGAGAGGCAAACGGAAGGTCCGGGGCTGAGCCGCAAACATGCCGCTACTACGCAGAGCTGCATGCCATTCTAGGGGGTGCAGCCACCACTACCCCATCCGTGTGCTATGAGTCCCTAACTGGAGAAACACACAGGGAAGCGGGTTCTGGGGACGAGGAAGATGAGGATGAAGATCATGTAAATAGCTCACAGCAGCAAGGAAGCAGAGAAACCAGTTTCCCCAACAGCCAGGATATGTTTATCACCCTGGACCTGGAACCAGTAACCCCCGAACTCACCCAAGACCCTGTGGGCACACAGGGGACCTCTGGTGAGTGTACCTTTGTAAATATTACACATGTTTTAAAAGCAAGCGTGTTTAATGATTAATGATTAATTTGCCCTGGCAATCGCGGCCAGTACAGCTACTGGAAAAGTCTGTTAACGTGTATGGGGATGGAGCGGAAATCCTCCAGGGACATCTCCAGAAAGCTCTCCTTCATGTACTCCCAAAGCCTTTGCAAAAGGTTTCTGGGGAGGGCTGCCTTATCCCGTCCGCCATGGTAGGACACTTTACCACGCCAGGCCAGTAGCACGTAGTCTGGAATCATTGTATAACAAAGCATGGCAGCGTATGGTCCCAGTGTTTGCTGGCATGCAGACAACATCCATTCCTTATCGCTCTTTGTTATCCTCAGGAGAGTGATATCATTCACGGTCACCTGGTTGAAATGGGGCAATTTTATTAAGGGGACATTCAGAGGTGCCCCTTCCTGGTCTGCTGAACAGAAATATTCCCCGCTGTTAGCCACGCGGTGGGGGGAGGGGTGAAGTGATCATCGCAGAGAATTGGGTGTGTGGGGGAGGGGAGTTAGTTGGGTTTGTGCTGCACGTTAACCCTGAAACCGCAGCCCCTCCTTTTACATTGCAAACCCATTTTAAATGGCCAACCCAATGGGTGCTTGGTATGGTTAATGAGAGCTGTACTCTTTGAAACCATCCCCACATGTTAAGAAGGTTAAAAAAGCCAAAAGACTGTGTCTTACCATGGCTGCCTGCAAGCTGAAATCTGTGACCTGGCACTGTGTGAGTGATCTCTCACACCAAACCGGCAGGCCCTCAATATAAGAGGAAAAATGCGACCTTGTAACGAAAGCACATCTGCTGTGTAATGTGAACAGCAAAATGTATCGTGAAAGAGTGTATCCATTGTTCTCCAAAATGTATCTTTTTTAACCACCTCTCCCTTCTCATCCACCAGCTGCAAATAGTTGTCCTTCACAGAGGCTAGTGAATATTCGAAAAAGGAAGCGAAGGACACGTGATGAAATGTTTACAGAACTACAGACTGCCTCCCACGCTGACAGAGCACAGCAGAATGCGTGGAGGCAGTCAATGACTGATTATCGAAAAGCCCAATATGAGCGAGAGGAGAGGTGGCGGGCTGAATCGCGGGCTGAGGAGGAGAGGTGGCGGGCTGAATCGCTGGAGGAACAGAGGAAGTTGCGGGCTGAAGAAGAGAGGTGGCGTCAGCTTGCACACAGAAAGCAAGAGTCCATGCTCCGGCTGCTGGAGCATCAAACTGATATGCTACAGCATATGGTTGAGCTGCAGGAAAGGCAGCAGGAGCACAGACCGCCGCTACAGCCCCTGTGTAACCAACAGCCCTCCTCCCCAATGCTACAGTGTATGGTTGAGCTGCAGGAAAGGCAGCAGGAGCACAGACCGCCGCTACAGCCCCTGTGTAATCAACAGCCCTCCTCCCCAAGTCCCATTGCCTCTTCACCCAGACGCCCAAGAACACGGTGGGGGGGCCTCCGGCCACCCAGTCACTCCAGCCCACATGATTTCCCGAGCAATAAGTGTTAAAGTTTTAAAGTTTTAAACTGCAGTTTGTCCTTTTCCTTCCCTCCTCCCCCACCCATCCCGGGCTACCTTGGCAATTATCCCCCTAGTTGTGTGATGAATTAATAAAGAATGCATGAATGTGAAGTAACAATGACTTTATTGCCTCTGCAAGTGGTGCTCGAAGGGGGGAGGGTAGTAGGGGAGGGTGGGGTTGTTGGTTTACAGGGAAGTAGAGTTAACCGGGTGGGGGGGTGTAGGGGCGGAGGGTTCATCAAGGAGAAACAAACAGAAGTTTCACTCCGTAGCCTGGCTAGTCACAAAACTGGTTTTCAACGCTTCTCTGATGCGCACCACGCCCTGCTGTGCTCCTCTAACCGCCCTGGTGTCTGGCTGCGCGTAATCAGCGGCCAGGCGATTTGCCTCAACCTCCCACCCCGCCATAAATGTCTCCCCCTTACTTTCACAGATATTGTGGAGCGCACAGCAAGCAGCAATAACAATGGGGATATTCTTTTCGCTAAGGTCTGAGCGAGTCAGTAAGCTGCGCCAGCGCGCTTTTAAACGCCCAAATGCACATTCCACCACCATTCGGCACTTGCTCAGCCTGTAGTTGAACAGGTCCTGACTCCTGTCCAGGCTGCCTGTGTACGGCTTCATGAGCCATGGCATTAAGGGGTAGGCTGGGTCCCCAAGGATCACGATAGGCATTTCAACATCCCCAACGGTTATTTTCTGGTCCGGGAAGAAAGTCCCTTCCTCCAGCTTTCGAAACAGAACAGAGTGCCTGAAGACGCGAGCATCATGTACCCTTCCCGGCCGCCCACGTTGATGTCGGTGAAACGTCCCTTGTGATCCACCAGGGCTTGCAGCAGCATTGAAAAGTACCCCTTGCGGTTTATGTACTCGGTGGCTTGGTGCTCCGGTGCCAAGATAGGGATATGGGTTCCGTCTATGGCCCCACTACAGTTTGGGAATCCCATTGCAGCAAAGCCATCCACTATGGTCTGCACGTTTCCCAGAGTCACTACCCTTGATATCACCAGGTCTCTCATTGCCCTGGCAACTTGGATCACAGCAGCCCCCACAGTAGATTTGCCCACTCCAAATTGATTCCCGACTGACCGGTAGCTGTCTGGCGTTGCAAGCTTCCACAATGCTATCGCCACTCGCTTCTCAACTGTGAGGGCTGCTCTCATCCTGGTATTCTGGCGCTTCAGGGCAGGGGAAAGCAAGTCACAAAGTTCCATGAAAGTGCCCTTACGCATGCGAAAGTTTCACAGCCACTGGGAATCGTCCCACAACTGCAGCACGATGCGGTCCCACCAGTCTGTGCTTGTTTCCCGGGCCCAGAATCGGCGTTCCACGGCATGAACCTGCCCCATTAACACCATGATTTCCACATTGCTGGGGCCTGTGCCTTGTGAGAGGTCTAGGTCCATGTCCATTTCCTCATCACTCTCGTCGCCGCGCTGCAATCGCCTCCTCCTCCTCCTCGCCTGGTCCTGGTTTTGCTTTGGCATGTCCTGGCTCTGCATATACTCCAGGACAATGCGCGTGGTGTTCATAGTGCTCATAATTGCCGCGGTGATCTGAGCGGGCTCCATGATCCCAGTGCTAGCTATGGCGTCTGGTCTGAAAAAAGGCGCGAAAGTAGTATCTGACGGACCAGGGGAAGAAGGGAGGGAGGAAGGGAGGGCGAGTGATGACATGGCGTACAGGTACAGGGAATTAAAATCAAGAAAGGTGGCTTTGCATCAGGGAGAAACACAAACAACTGTCACACAGAATGGCCCCCCCCCCCCAAAGATTGAACTCAAAAGCCTGGGTTTAGCAGGAGGGAGGGGGGAAGCAAATGAATACAGAATAAATCTATTTTTTACATCTTAAGACGACGGTGCAGCATGACTGATAGCCCTTGGCATTTTGTGGGTGCTTGGCAGCAAATACTGGGCGCTTGGCAGTTAGCCTTCAGGTCTATTGCACAATCTGATACCCACTGCAGTATGACAACGATGGATACCAGTCGTAATATACTATCTTCTGCCCAAAAGGCAAGGGGTTGCTGATGTGTAGCAATGTTGCCCCATACTTCACATACTACGTCTGATAACCATCATCATCAAGGCAAGGGGTTGCTGCTGTGTAGCAATCTAGACCCACGTCTCCCAGCCCCATGTCTGCCAGCACCCAGATTGCCCTCGGCCTCTTCTGGGTGCTTAGCAGAAAACTGGGTGCTTGGCAGAAAATAGCATACTACGACTGATAACCATCATTGTCTGCCCAGGTGCCCATGATCGACACCCACTGCTGTCCGACGAGGACGGTTACCAGTCGTAATAAACCAGCTACTGCCAAAAGGCAAAAGGGAAGGGCTGGTGCAATGCAGCCCTACGGCTGCCAGCCCCACGGCTGCCGGCACCCAGATCGCCAATGAAGGCTACCAGTCATGCTGCACCGTCTACCGCCAAAAGGCAGTTAGCTGCTGCTGCTGTGTAGCAATGCAGTCCCACGTCTGCCGGCACCTAGATGACATATGGTGACGGTGAGCTGAGCTGAGCGGGCTCCATGCTTGCCGTGGTATGTTGTCTGCACAGGTAACCCAGGTAAAAAGGCGCGAATCTATTGTCTGCCGTTGCTGTGACGGAGGGGGAGGGGCCTGACGCAATGTACCCAGAACCCCCCGCGGCACTGTTTTGCATCATCCGGGCATTGGGATCTCAACCCAGAATTCCAATGGGCGGCGGAGACTGCGGGAACTGTGGGATAGCTACCCATAGTGCAATGCGCCGGAAGTCGACGCTAGCCTCGGTACTGTGGACGCGGTCCGCCGAACTAATGCACTCAGAGCATTTTATGTGGGGACACACACAATCGGCTGTATACAACCGATTTCTATAAAACCGGCTTCTATAAATTCGACCGAATTTCATAGTGTAGACATACCCATAGATTCCAAAGTTGGAAGGGACCATTGTGATTATCTAGTCTGACCTCCTGTACAACAGACCAGAGAATTGCCCTGAAATAATTCCCGTTTGAACTAAAGCAGATCTTTTAAAGAATCACAAATTTAAAGAATGACATTTAAATTTGGTTCTTCCTAGTATTTCCTTTTAACACACTTTGTTGCGAAGGGATGAGTATCAGATAGATTTCATCTTTATTTAAGGGTACAGAAAGTAGACAGCAATCATTAAAGCTGGGATTTCCAAAGTACCCTACAGAAATTTGGCACCCAATTCATTGTGATTTGGGTACCTAACTCCCTTTGGTCCCTTTGGAAATCCCACCCTAAAGCATTGCTCCCCAAATACAAATGCAGGTCTAGATCCTGAGCTCTAAGTTGCTGCTAAACAAGGAGGGGAGGGAGGTTAGGAATTCTCCTTTCCCACCAAAGCCTACATTTTGCAATATGCACATCACCTACAGACAGGGAAAATGCAGGGCTGCAACATTCCAGGGGGAATGCTGGGAAAAGGGCTGACCAAAAATTTTCCATCAAAACCTTTCACAGAAAAAAAACAAAAAAACAAAAACCATTTCACAGAAAGAGTCGGCTTTCCTAGAAATGTTCTGATTTTTCACCAGAGTGGGGAAAATATGAAAACAGAACATTTTGATCAAAACCCAAAGTTTTCCCAGTTTTCAGATGAAAATATCCAGCCTTCAGAAGCTTTTGGCTGAAATATTTGTTTTTTAGAATTTTGACTTTTTGACAAAAAGTCAAAATTTTCTGCTAAAAAATTCCCTGGAAATGAAATGTTTTTTGCTGTCACAGAAATTTTCTGCTGAGGGGAGAAAACAAATCTGACTGGCTGGGAGCAATTCTGATTCCGGATGGTGGATTGGTCAAGCACACCAAACTACACTCCTCCAAGGGGTGCGGCCTATTCCCCTCTGAATGATTGGCCAGCTGATTTACAAAGGGGTAGGACCATGGCAGGGGTAGAACCACCACTGTGAAGACAGTGCTCAGTTTCTAATGTCTGTAATAGTGCTGAGCAAATTATGTACAGAAGGTAATATGTTTGTATCTTTTTCTATTGGTGAATAATCTGTGAGCATTTCTCACTTTTCTCAAAAGTATTCGCTAGTCAGTTATTTTCTGAATAATTGCAGCTATTGACTTTGAGTAATTAACATTTGAAATTTGAGCTGCGCTGGTTAGAACTGTTTGGAAGGATACGTATTCTGACTAGCCCTTGATTGGGGCCCCAATTTAGCAACCCATCCCTATTCAGCAAAGCACTAGAGTCCACTAATGTCAAAGGGAGTGAAGTATATTCTTAAACTTTGCTGAAGAGGGACGACCTTTGCTGCATTGTGCCCTGATGATCGTATCACTTGGCATCAGGTTTCTGGTGTGAATATTTGCATTTACTCATTCACATATTACCTGCTGTACATTCACAATTTGCTTTCCACAAATATTCTGTCATCTTTCCTTCAAATGTGTTAGTTCCGCTAGTATTCCTGCTAGTAAATTATTCCACTAGATACCTGATGAAAGTGGAAATAAAATGGACACAATCACAGCCCCACTTTATTCATTTTTTATTGAAGTCAATATTTCCTGAAAAAAATATTGGTGCATTTGACTTGCCCTAGTTTTTATTCAGTTCACTTCACTGGGAGTTTGCCTGGGTCAGAACCTCAGTGTTTATGAAGTATCTTTTATTATTCCCCCCCCTTCTGATTCTATATTAATGAATCAAAACCTTCCCTTTCTTCTATATTGGTTCAGGTATCCTGGTTCTCCTTGTCTCCTCTCTCCTCAGATGAAGTAGTAACCCAGATTTTGACAAATCTGCATGTTACCACAGAACTTGACAGTACGGCAGTCAGCGATTTTGCATGGTCAAACACTGCTAGCTGAAACCCAAACATCATAGAGCTAGACATAAATTTTAGGACTCTGAAAGACAAGGCTGTGCAGCTGTAAATGTGCAGTTTTGCTATCAAAATGGAAGAAAGGGAAAAGAAGTGAATGTACTGAAGATAGAAGGAATGTTTGGACAGCCTACCTTGTTTTTAAGTGCCCCCGATCCCTCTGACATCTAAATTTTATTGCTGTTATGATTACAAGTGCCTCTAAAGTTCCCCTGAGTCACTTCCTACCATAAATCAGCGGCGTAGCCAGGTGGAGGGAACAGGGGGAGCAATAAAAAAAAGGCACCACCTGCTGCGGTGCTTTTATTTTACTCACCCAGCGGCGCTCCGGGTCTTCGGCAGCACTTTGGCGGCGGGACCTTCAGTGCCGCCGAAGACCCGGAGCACCGCCGCGTGAGTAAAATAAAAGCACCGCAGCAGGTGGCGCCTTTTTTTTTAATCGCTCCCCCAGGTGAGTAAAAAGGCTCCAGGAACAAGGCGCCACTTGTGCTCAGTAGGAGAGCGGCCAGTCCCCCCGCTCTCCCCCTAGCTACGCTACTGACATAAATGCCAGGTTCTCTGCTGCGGGGGGTCCTCCGGTCTGTTCTCCTACTGTGACGTCCTCCGTTGGGGCATCAGGGAGTGTCCCGGCTTGACTGGCCTCCGGATCCTGGCGCGCAGGCTCTCCCTCCTCAGGAGCTCCTCCTTCTCCTCCGGCGGTCAGCCCAGACTGAGCTGTTCTGCAGGCTTTTATACCTGTTCTCCAGTTGGAGCATGCAGCAGAGCTTCCAGGGTGTGGCTTCCTCTGCTAGGAAAGAAGGGTTAACCCCTGCGGTACCAGTGCGAGGCCACTCTGCCCCGTCACACCCTACCTTTTGCATTGTGAAAGCAAATTATGTGGCCTATTATCTCTTCTCTTCTGAGATTGTGAAATATTCTCCTTTGATTATTAGTCTGTCTTGCTTAATACATTGCAATAAAGCTGTGGGCAACCATTATTAATAATAATATTTTATTATTACTTATTTGTATTATCATAACATCTAGGGGCCCCAGTAATGGCACTTTCTAGATGTTGTATATTATTTATTAGGTGAGTTACGGTAGCACCTAGGATCTGCATGCATGACCCAAGAACCCATAGTGTTAGGTGCTCTACATTATTTATTAGGTGTATTATGATAGTACCTAGGAGCCCCAGTTATGGAGCAGGACCCCATTATGCTAGGTGCTGTACAAACACAGAACAAAAAGACAGCCCTTGCCTCAAGGGAATTGCAATCCAAGTAGGACTACAGATGTTACTATCCTACACGTCATGGCTACTTGGACCTCAGTGACGACAGCACAGATGGAACCCAGATCTCTCCTATTTCTATAACACAGGCCCCTATTGCTTTAGCTAAAAAACGTCTTCAATAGCTGTAAGATGTATAGGGCTTGTGAAATGCATTTGAATAGTTCTGATTCCATCCAGCAGAATGCACTGGTGATACACACACTTGCAAAATCATTAAAATATTCTGTCTCTGTATTCCTTAGGATTACAGCCTAAATGCTAAGTGTAATGAGATCTTTATACTTATACAGATTCAAGTATATAATGATAGTATGTGCATGAACCATAGTGCTGAGATTACCAACATTAGTGCTTGAGAGTTTTATTTTTATTTTGTTCATTTGGCATCCGCTGAACACCAGAAGGCTTTCCTGGGAACCACAGAGGTGAAAGGAGCAGAATGTGGGGCCGCTGGGTGCTCCCATGCCGGCACCTCCCCTTCATGATGGGAGCTCTGGGATGCACTGTGCCTCTGGAAGATTAAGCCTGACGTAAGCCTCTTATTTATTTAAAGACACATAAAGCAATTCCAGAATAGAGCTTCACTCCAGGATTTATTCACCCATTGAGCACAGTTTTTAAAGCAGTCAAGATGTGTACACTGGAAATCCACATCCTTCTGGTTAGTTGTATGATTTTTTTCCTTTAGATATTTATGTGTGTGTGTGCACGTTTTACAGCACATCGGATTTGGTTTTGCAAGATGCTGAGCACTGTGACCAGATCCAATAAAGCAGCTGCAGTCAATTGAGCTATGCATGTTCTTCAGTGCTTTGCAGGGCAAGAGAGTTCGGCACTTTTCAGGATCGGACCCCTCGTACTTTTCATAATATTTGTCCATAGCAACACTTAGACAGAATCCTGCTTCTCTTCATTAAAGGAGTGGAAGCATTTGAGTAGCACATCCAGGATCCATCCAGCCAAAGCAAGGCAGGACGAGTCAAAGCGACACACAGCCACTATGCTCCATATTGCTCCTTATTGCAGCTCACAAAGGAGCAGCTTGTATCTCACTTCTAGAAATTGTTTCCTCCTGGCCCCAAGCCAGCTGACATCTCTCCCTTAGAGCAAAGACGCAGCGGCAGAGACCTTAGCCAGGTCTGGGAGTGTAACGAAGTCTGTTCTCAGAGTGGTTGACACAAGGACAAGTTCCATTTCTTGGAAATCTGACTGCTGCCCTTTCGCTTTCCCTGCAGTAACTGATGTGTCAACGTGCAGCAGAGCTCTCTCCACTGCGTACAGACCAATCCTTAGGACTTTACTCAAGCTTTAATCAGGTTAAACTGCCACTGAAGTCAGGAACAGCTTGTCTGAGTAATGATCTTGAGATTTCCCCCATAGAAGGGCAGGATCAAGCCCAATGGGACAAACCCCAAGAAGTGCTGGGTGCCAGCAACTCCCAATAAAGTCATTTGGCCAAATCCATAGGTCTTTATTTTTTACTCTGTCCTTCTGAGACAAATTCCTACTGACTCCCTGAGTAAGGACTCAGTCAATGAGTGAATGAGGCCCTCGGGTTTGGACCGATGAAAAGTGCAGGGGTCCAATGCACATCAAGATCCAGGTCCTGAGTCAGGAGACTTAGTTTGTGTGTTGACAAGGGCACCTCAACAAGGGCTAAGATGTTAAAGGGGGAGGGATAGCTCAGTGGTTTGAGCATTGGCCTGCTAAACCTAGAGTTGTGAGTTCAATCCTTAAGAGGGCCACTTAGGGATCTGGGGCAAAATCGGTACTTGGTCCTGCTAATGAAGGCAGGGGGCTGGACTCGATGACTTTTCAAGGTCCCTTCCAGTTCTAGAAGATAGGACATCTCCATTAATTAATTCATTTAGAACGTTGGCTGAAATCTTGGCCCCACTGAAGTCTGTTGGCCTGGCATAAAACAATGGAAGGAGACACAGAAGGAAACAGGTTAATAAAGGACAAAGCATAAACTCACATGTGGTCTTATGGATAACATGTATGTAACCCTTCTGCCCATCTGAGTTGGCAGCAACAAGGGCCGGGTTCAGTATCTAGGGGTTCCATTTCAGTAACACAATGCAAAACCAGCTCGAGCCCCCACCCAGTGACCTGGGACAATTACATACCATCCCCCGGGTGCCTCTAAGAGGCAATACTTCCCCTCTCGCAAGCACAGAGTCTGAGTGTAGCAAAATCCTTTTAATAAAGGAGGGAAACAGTGTGGCATTATGTTGGGGAAACACCACAAACAGGATTCATAACACAAACCATGAGCAAAAGACCCCCCCCCACCCAAGTAAGTTTGGCGGTATCCTTTTCCCCTCAGGGTCTTAAGACCAGCAACCCAAAAAATCACCCAAAGTCCCAAAAGTCTCTTGAGTCATAGAATCATAGAATATCAGGGTTGGAAGGGACCTCAGGAGGTCATCTAGTCCAACCCCCTGCTCAAAGCAGGACCAATTCCCAACTAAATCATCCCAGCCAGGGCTTGTCAAGCCTGACCTTAAAAACCTCCAAGGAAGGAGATTCCACCACCTCCCTAGGTAACCCATTCCAGTGCTTCACCACCCTCCTAGTGAAAAAGTTTTTTCTAATATCCAACCTAAACCTCCCCCACTGCAACTTGAGACTATTACTCCTTGTTCTGTCATCAGGTACCACTGAGAACAGTCTAGATCCATCCTCTTTGGAACCCCTTTCAGGTAGTTGAAAGCAGCTATCAAATCCCCTCTCATTCTTCTCTTCTGCAGACTAAACAATCCCAGTTCCCTCAGCCTCGCCTCATAAGTCATGTGCTCCAGCCCCCTAATCATTTTTGTTACCCTCTGCTGGACTCTTTCCAATTTTTCCACATCCTTCTTGTAGTGTGGGGCCTAAAACTGGACACAGTACTCCAGATAAGGCCTCACCAATGTTGAGTAGAGGGGAATGATCACGTCCCTCGATCTGCTGGCAATGCCCCTACTTATACAGCCCAAAATGCCGTTAGCCTTCTTGGCAACAAGGGCACACTGTTGACTCATATCCAACTTCTCATCCACTGTAAACCCTAGGTCGTTTTCTGCAGAACTGCTGCCTAGCCATTCGCTCCCTAGTCTGTAACAGTGAATGGGATTCTTCCGTCCTAAGTGCAGGACTCTGCACTTGTCCTTGTTGAACCTCATCAGGTTTCTTTTGGCCCAATCCTCTAATTTGTCTAGGTCCCTCTGTATCCTATCCCTACCCTCCAGCGTATCTACCACTCCTCCCAGTTTAGTGTCATCTGCAAACTAGCTGAGAGTGCAGTCCACACCATCCTCCAGATCATTAATGAAGATATTGAACAAAACCGGCCCCAGGACTGACCCTTGGGGCACTCCGCTTGAAACCGGCTGCCAACTAGACATGGAGCCGTTGATCACTAGCCATTGAGCCCGATGATCTAGCCAGCTTTCTATCCACCTTATAGTCCATTCATCCAGCCCATACTTCTTTAACTTGCAACCCAAGAATCACCTCCACCAGCTGTCCCATGAGTCGCTCCAGTCATGCCTCAAACTGCTCTGCTAGCTGCTCAGCAATAGATCTTCAGGCCCCCCACAGCACTCAGTGATTTCAGCTCTTAGTAATTTTAGCTCTTTAGTGATTTCAGCTTGTAGTAGGGGAGCCTCAGTC
The DNA here is from genome assembly GCF_002925995.2 of Terrapene triunguis. Classification (NCBI taxonomy): domain Eukaryota; kingdom Metazoa; phylum Chordata; order Testudines; family Emydidae; genus Terrapene; species Terrapene triunguis. The sequence continues at coordinate 96,926 of NW_020694223.1, forward strand.
CTGGTGCACCATCAGCCCAAAATGAATTCAGCTCAGCAGCCTGTAACTAGACTCCTAATGGAATTAAAATTAGCTCTGATATTCTACAGTAGAGAGAGAAGGAGGAGCAGTTGGTATTTCAGGCCTTCAAAAGGGGCCCATACCATCAGGTACAAACACCTGTCCCCAGCCTCTCTCAATTCACTGGGTTTTGGAACCCATGTCCCTTATCTAGCGAGTGCTACATAGTTGATAGTGAGTCCCTCTGTCATAAAACAGTTTAATTGTCCTTGATTCACATAATCAGGGTAACAGCACTTTATTCTTCCTGCCCCAATAACAGAGAAACTCGGGATCCCACAGCAGCCAAAGTGACCAGTACAACTGATGGCGATTGTTGTCTCTCATTTATGTCCAGGCACCCCCGGCCAACCCCACCGAGGCCGGCCAGGAGCACACATATCTGCCCAGGTGCCCCCGACCAACCTCATCAAGGTCGGCTAAAAGAGCACCCAGGAGACGACAACGACAGCTACCAGTCATAATGCACCGTCTGCTGCCAAAAGGCAATAAGCTGCTGCTGTGTAGCAATGCAGTACCACGTCTCACAGCACCCAGGAGTCGTACGGTCATGGTGAGCTGAGTGGGCTCCATGCTTGCAGTGGTATGTCATCTGCACGGGTAACCCAGGAAAAAAGGCAAGAAACAATTTATTGCTGTTGCTTTCATGGGGGTGGGGGGCTGACGAGATTAATACCCAGAACCACCTGCGACAATCTTTTTGCCCCATCAGGCATTGGGAGCTCAACCCAGAATTCCAATGGGTGGCGGAGACTGAGGGAACTGTAGGAGAGCTACCCACAGTGCAATGCTCCAAAAGTCAACACTAGCCTCGGTACTGTGGACGCACTCCGCCAACTTAATGGTCTTAATGGTCTTAAGTGGGGACACACACAATCGACTGTATAAAATTGATTTCTAAAAAATTGACTTCTATAAATTCGACCAAATAGTGTAGACATACCCACAGTGTGTGTGTGAGAGAGACTGTGTGTGAATGTGCATGTGAGAGAGAGAGAGAGACAGAGGCAGTGTGTGAGAGATACAAAGAGAGTGTGTGTGTGCCGGCTGCTGGGGAACTGCATTAGAGACCATGAGCTGTCTCTAAGCACAGTGGCACTCACCAGTCTGAAGGCTCCTTCAGATCATAGCAGCTGCCAGCAGCTCCATCTAACTCCAGAACCCTGACATCAGTGCCCCCTTCCCCTCCCTTCCCCCGCTCTGCACAGCCAGCAGGAGGGTGCCAGGAGTAGCTGGCCAGGGGCTCCAAAGCAGAGGGCAGGAGCAGTGCAGCAGGAGAGCAGCAGGGTGAGAGGCACCTAAACACAAATTGTCGGATGTGCACGGCTCTGCAAATCAAAGTGTGTGGGACTTGATTGACTCTTGTGTGGCCATGCAGGCGTATGGCTTGGAGGGAACATTGATTATAACTCTCTGAAAATGAATAATAAAAACATCCATTTTAGCACAAACAGAGGGTGAGAGGAGTTGATGCAACACTGATCTTGATTTGTTTGTAGAAATCATCAAATATCTTTAGGACAACATCCTCCCAGTGTTTGAAAAAAGCTTAGACACGACGAAGCAGAGGCAGAGTGGTGCTGGGATAGAATCATAGAATCATAGAATATCAGGGTTGGAAGGGACCTCAGGAGGTCATCTAGTCCAACCTCCTGCTCAAAGCAGGACCAATTCCCAACTAAATCATCCCAGCCAAGGCTTTGTCAAGCCTGACCTTAAAAACCTCCAAGGAAGGAGATTCCACCACCTCCCTAGGTAACCCATTCCAGTGCTTCACCACCCTCCTAGTGAAATAGTGTTTCCTAATATCCAACCTAGACCTCCCCCACTGCAACTTGAGACCATTGCTCCTTGTTCTGTCATCTGCCACCACTGAGAACAGCCGAGCTCCATCCTCTTTGGAACCCCCCTTCAGGTAGTTGAAAGCAGCTATCAAATCCCCCCTCATCCTTCTCTTCTGGAGACTAAACAATCCCAGTTCCCTCAGCCTCTCCTTATAACTCATGTGCTCCAGACCCCTAATCATTTTTGTTGCCTTCTGCTGGACTTTTTCCAATTTTTCCACATCCTTCTTGTAGTGTGGGGCCCAAAACTGGACACAGTACTCCAGATGAGGCCTCACCAATGTCGAATAAAGGGGAATGATCACGTTCCTCGATCTACTGGCAATGCCCCTACTTATACAGCCCAAAATGCCGTTAGCCTTCTTGGCAACAAGGGCACACTGTTGACTCATATCCAGCTTCTCGTCCACTGTGACCTCTAGGTCCTTTTCTGCAGAACTGATACCTAGCCATTCGGTCTCTAGTCTGTAGCAGTGCATAGGATTCTTCCGTCCTAAGTGCAGGACTCTGCACTTGTCCTTGTTGAACCTCATCAGGTTTTTTTTGGCCTAATCCTCTAATTTGTCTAGGTCCCTCTGTATCTGATCCCTTCCCTCCAGTGTATCTACCACACCTCCCAGTTTAGTGTCATCTGCAAACTTGCTGAGAGTGCAGTCCACACCATCCTCCAGATCATTAATAAAGATATTAAACAAATCCGGCCCCAGGACCGACCCTTGGGGCTCTTCGCTTGAAACCAGCTGCCAACTAGACATAATATGCCACTGCTACTACCTTAGACCATGGAGCATTCCACCCAGCAGAGACAGGTGCTGTGATTCTTCGACATCTTTTGTGAAAGTGATGAAGAGTTTATGGATGAGGAAGATCATAATTAGCTCCAAGGCTGCAACTGCTAACTCTGCCTTTCAGAGGAAAAAATACACCCCGTGAATCGAATCTGGGAGCCAGTCCCATGTAGAGAGAATTAAGGCTAGAAAAAAGAGGATAATCTCGAGCAAATGGGAGCAAATGCATAGAAAACCCTGGGAGTCTACGATCAAATAACGGGGAAAAGTGAAGACGTCCCTAGTCCTGCTTTAAATTGGGCCAGAATTCCTAGTACACTCAGGCTGCTTCACACTGCATCAGTGTCCCAAAGCAGCCATAATTAATTAGCCAGTTAAACTGGGTGCACAGCTGCTCATCATCACAGAATGCTGCAAAGCAACTAAACAGTACTGGTGAATCTGGCCCGTGGTACTGCAGTTTTGGGAGGTGTTTTATGGGAGCTCTTTACATTGCTGAGCTGTGTTTGGGCTCTTTTAAGAAGTTAGTTTCTTTGTACCTTGCTTGTGAAAAGAAACCTACTACCCAGTGGTGGATTAACAAATTTGCTGCCCCTAGGCCCTGAAAAAATTGCCGCCCCCCCCCCCCCCCGCAGCAGCTCACCTCCGCTGCCCCGCGGCAAGCCTGGGAGGGAGGGGGGGAGAAGGGCAGTTGCGGCGTGCTCAGGGAATGGTGGTGGTGGAGCGGAGGTGAGCTGGGGCAGGGAGCGGTACTCCCCACGCCCGCCGGCCCCAGCTCACCTCTGCTTCACCTTCTCCTCTGAGGGTGCCACTACGCGCTTCTCCTCCCTCCCAGCACTTTCGCGCAGCAAGCCTGGGAAGGAGGTAGAAGGAGGGAAGCGCGGTTCACCCGGGGGAGGAGGTGGGAAGGGGATTTGGGAATGGGCGGAGTTGGAGCGGGGCTAGGGGGGCACGAGCAAATTTGCCACCCCCGCAAATTTGCCGCCCTAGGCCATAATACGCAGCTGCTACTACCTTAGACCAGCTTCTTTCAAGTGTGCAACCCCATTAAACCCAATGGGTTTGTACAAGAGGCACTAAGGGCTGGTCTACACTGGAAATTTACATTGGCATAGCTGTGTCTCTCAAAATCCACACCCCTGGGAGACATGGCTATACTGACCTAACCACCCTCAGTGTAGCCAGTGCTACATCAATGGAAGAATTCTTCCCTCAACCTAGCTACAGTCTCTTGGGAAGGTGCATTATCTACTATGCCAATGGGAGAACCCCTCCTGTCAAGGTAGAGTCTACCCTGTAGCACTACAGCAGCACTGCTCCAGCCCTGCAGCTGCACTGTTTCAGAATGTAGACATGACCTAAAGATGTGAATTAAAAGTGGATTAGCTAAACTGCATTAAATCCCTGTGTGGACACTCTTGTTAAGGTTACATCTGCATTTAAAACACTGACAGGTGGGAGCTATGTCAGCGGGAGAAGCTCTCCCATCGACATAGCATTGTCTAAAAAGGGATGTTAAGGTCATTATAACTACCTGGCTCCAGGGTATGGAATTTTCACACCCGTGCAACATAGTTGGACAGACATAGGTCTGTTGTGTAGACCAAACCTCAGAGTTAAATCGGTTTAGCTTAATTCACTTTGAGTGAATTCCCAGAAGAATTCTATCTTGGTGGGAAGTGTCAGGAAGATTGGATAACTTTATGGGGGAGGTGGGTGTGTAAAAATTGTGTATATAGTGGAAATCTATCATCAGTCTAAATTTTGTTCCAGCCACTGCAACTTCATAATACAACATAATATCATCCCAAAATATGGTTATTAGTGAGATATTCGTGTTATCTATCTTTTATTATAGAGGAAAATGCTGAAATTAGCAATGAGATTCTTGTTATTTTGCCTCTGAGGTGAAGCTGCCAATAAGAAAAGTGTTAGAGTGGGTGGATGGATGGTGTTTTCTTGTTTTTAACATCTGCATCAAATTCCCTAGAAAGACTGTGCTAGTCAAATATTGTATTGGACAAAAGTCACAAGCAAAAAATAAATAAGAAATGAAAACATTTTATTGCATGACAATGTACATTTAAAAAAAAAGATTTTTTCATCAAAATACATTCATGAAAACCTTGATTTCAGTTACATCAGTATAAAATCAGCATCAGAGTCATGTTATATTTATTCCCCTTTAATTGAACAAATTCTCATTGTTGTTTCTTTGTGGGAATTTTTAAAGAATGGATAAACCTCTCCTGAGAATGAACAATCATTAAATGTGAACAACACAGACATGTCAGTTACATTTAAAAAGGTCACCTGCCCCTCTTGGTAACTAAGGTAAACTCCAATTTTCTTGGGCTTTTTCTGCACTGTGACCCCGGTCCATGGGTCTGTTTTTGCCCAATAATCTCTCCCACTCAGACCCAGAGCCCAGAATCCCTCTTTAGGGGACAAGGAAAGTTTTCCTTTTCTCTGTATTGATTTTCTGGCCACTCCCAGGTCCCAGTCAGTGCTGCTCACAACCTCCACCTCCCAGTAGTGCTTTCCAGAGGAGAATCCTTCAGAGCCCAACACACAGACGGTCGAATCGAACCTCTCTGGAGTTGGTAGAACTTTCTGAGGTTGGGCTTCATGTTTAAAACTCTTCCGCTCCTCAGCAATGGAAAGGTTGGGGTGAGCTGTTACGGCATCAAGAGTGATGTCATCTGCAAAGAAAGATTGGGTTTTTAAAAGCATTGGTCTAATGTCAGTCTGAGCTGGGATAAGGGAAGTTTAAAGGGTGGGCCCCATCCTGCACTCCCTTCTCAGGTGGGAGTTTTGCCTGATTGAAGCCTGTTTGACAATGTTTTTGTTGTACTTCATGTGTAAAACTCTTCTCATCCCCAGAAATGGAGATGTTGGGGTGGGCCGTGACTCCATGAAGAGTGATGTCATCTACAGGAA
>NW_020694223.1:102957-127664 GCF_002925995.2 Terrapene triunguis
ATCCTTCAGAGCCCAACACACAGACGGTCGAATCGAACCTCTCTGGAGTTGGTAGAACTTTCTGAGGTTGGGCTTCATGTTTAAAACTCTTCCGCTCCTCAGCAATGGAAAGGTTGGGGTGAGCTGTTACGGCATCAAGAGTGATGTCATCTGCAAAGAAAGATTGGGTTTTTAAAAGCATTGGTCTAATGTCAGTCTGAGCTGGGATAAGGGAAGTTTAAAGGGTGGGCCCCATCCTGCACTCCCTTCTCAGGTGGGAGTTTTGCCTGATTGAAGCCTGTTTGACAATGTTTTTGTTGTACTTCATGTGTAAAACTCTTCTCATCCCCAGAAATGGAGATGTTGGGGTGGGCCGTGACTCCATGAAGAGTGATGTCATCTACAGGAAGAGAGTTTTCTTTTTGAGAACCACTCCTATAATGCCAGTATACACTGGAATAGGAGTGAAATATACACGATAAGCCTTTTCCTGCCGCCTCTCCTCATGCATGATTTCAATGGGAGTTTTGCCTGAGTAAGGACTGCAGGACTTGACCAGTGCTGCACACTTGCCAATTCAATGTTGCATTGAACTCTGTCGGAAATGAGACTTGTGTGATATTTGCACAAAAATGAAAGTGATTCTGAATTATTTATCACATTAGTACTCAAATTGGGCCAGATTCTCAGCTCAGTTATACAAGTGTGTATCCAGAATAACTTCACTTAAACTAATGGCCAGAAAAGTACACCATCACCATCATAACTGAGAGCTGAATCAGGCTACTATGTGACTAGCATTATGGGATGTATGGCAAAAATATGTTTCCCGTGACAGCTAAGTATGATGAGAAGTTTATCATGAAACACAGAATTGGATTATTAAGAACTCAAACACTGGTCATATCAACAAACCCCTATTACCATCATTGAAAATAAATACAATGCACATAAATAATAAACCATTATAATTATTCATTAAAATAAAGTTTTACCTAATAATTAGACCTGGAATCAAGACCCCTAGGTTCTCTTCCCAGCTCTGCTGTGTGACATTGGTCATGTTACATAAGCTCTCTGATAGTTGGTTTACTCCTCAGTAAGCTCAATATAGTGCCAACCTAATCAGGTTTTTTAAAATTGCTTTTAAAGAACTCTGAGATGTTCAGCAGAAAACTGCTGTAACGAGCAAATTATTATCTGCACTATCTTCACTGTCAGATAACTGTCAGATAACCATCACTGTGTCATTCCTCACCTCAGCATCATTTTAATTTTCTCTCACTATAATTATTATAATCAGCAACATCACAGTCAGTCTCTGTTATTACCAGAGCCAATGATCCCACCACTGTCTTCATCATGGTGCCCTCATAAACCTCATCGACTTGCTTCTAACCATGCCTGTCACCACTGCAGTCCCCTTCGTGGTCCCACAACCATTGCATTATGATTCTCATCGCAGTCCCCATTCCTGTCACCACGTAATCTGTGCCTTCACTGTGGCCGAAATCCCAAAGTTCCTTCTTAGGCACTTTTGAAAACCCTGCTCCAAGTAAACACTGAGGCCCAGCTCCTCAAAGTATTTAGGTGCCTAACTCCCATTGGGATCATTACCTTGAAGGAGCTGGGCCAAAGTGACTGGGGAGGTCTGTCAGAAGGTAGCTGGCCCTCTGAAGGGGTCAGAGGCCCAGCCTTCCCCTGACAGGCTCCACAAGGGGGCATGAGGAAGCTCAAGTTCACCTGGGAGTAGTTACCTCAGTGAGTAACTGGGGGAAGGGAATTACGCAGGGAAGCACCGGGAATTGATAAAAGGTTAAGGACCTCAGTGAGATGGGGAGCTCCTGGGGAGAAAGGCAGCAGCCAGAGATAAAAGGGTGTTTTGGAATATCACATCATCAGTCCTCACTCAGGGAAATCTCTCACTGGGGCTGATTCTGAACTGACTGTTGTAATTCAGGAGTAACTCCATATACATCAGGGGAGTTACAATGGGTGTGAAATTAATGTAAATGATGTCAGAATCAGGCCTTGAAATTCAATTTAGGAGCTGGGAAGGACCTTAGGAGTTGTGTCTCTGATAAGAACAGGCTGTTTTTCTAGTTTGATTATAGTATCAAACCTGCTGATTTCTTTAATAATGGAATAGCTTTTAATGTATTGAGGTTCTCACGCTGCATCTATCATGATAGTATCAGCACCTCTATCCATGTGCTGTGTATTCTCTTACCTGAATTGTTCCGAGCCCTTCTCCATTCTGAAATGAAAGTAAGAAAACAACAGACATTGAATTAAGAGAGGCATTGACTGCAAATTTCCTCCCTCCAGCAGCAGGGAAGTTCCAGACAGAGGGCAAGGCCTGGTCTACACTACGGGATTAATTCGGATTTAGCAGCGTTAATTCGAATTAACCCTTCACCCGTCCACACAACAGAGCCATTTAGTTCGAATTAAAGGGCGCTTTAAATCGATTTCTGTACTCCACCTCGACGAGCGGAGTAGCGCCAAAATCGATTTTGTTAATTCGAATTAGGGTTAGTGTGGCCGCCACCACCGAATTAATGTGGTTAAAATTAATGGGATAGTGTGGCCGCACACCACCGAATTAATGTGGTTAAAAACCGAATTAATGTGCTTAGTGTGGCCGCGCACAATCGAATTTATACAACCTGTTTCCCAAATTCGAATTATCTAAATTCGGATTAATCCCGTAGTGTAGACATACCCCAAGTGAGGATGCCAGAAGCATTAGGGGGTGATTCCTTTTGCAGGAGTTAATATAGACAAAAATGTCACTTGAATGGTCATTCTCTCTCTCTCTCTCTGTCACACATATGTGGGCTGTTCTGAGCTAAGATTAGAAACCAGGGAAGGAGTCCTGCTCTGTCTGAGCTCTCCTCTGTCTGTCTTGAACCTCCAGTCAATGAGTCACCTCCCCATGTTACCTGCTCTCATTGGCTTTGATCTAACTCCCCTCTCACTCAATCAAAAAATGAACCTTCCCATTCACACACACAGTGTTTCCAACCACCAGAATCTGTATTCACAGCAACCCAGCTCCTACTAGGCAGGACATAGAAAGACAATGTGTGTCTACATTGCAGAGGAGAGGTGTAATACACAGCATGGGTGGACGTAGATGTGCCAGTTCTGTTTGAGCTAGTACACTAACAATAGCAGAGTGACCACGCTGGCTCAGGTTAGCTGCTTGAGTACAATTCCACCTGACCCCTGGGTACTGTAGAGGTGTGCGGACTCACCCCTGCGGTGCCTCCTACTGGTCTTCTGGGAATTATCTCATTTCAGCTCTGGAGCGCCCTCTGCAGGCCGGTGATCCACCTGTCCTCTGGCCCATGTGTCCCTCCCTGGACCCCGGTGCCCCTTTAACTGGGGTGCTGCCCCCAGGGCAGACTGCAGTGTATCAGTCACTCATCACAGGCAAAGGGGTTGGACCAGCTGCCTCGGCCTACCCGTGGCTACCCCTCTGTAGCCCCAGTACCTGTCTGGCCTTACACTAGGCCACAGCCTGAGGGCTTTACCAGGCGGAGCCCTACAGCTGCCTTGCCCTATTCCCCAGCCCTGCTTCCCTCAGGTATTCTCTCTCAGCTTCCAGCAGCCAGGCCCTTCTCTCTCTGAACAGAGAGTGAGATTGTTTCAGCCCAGCAGACCCTTTATAGGGCCAGCTGAGTCCGTTTGGGGCGTGGCCACAGCTGTGGCTGTTTCCCCACTCAGCCTGGGCTGTTCTCCCAGCCTGCCGGCCCTCTCCCAGGGCTGGTTCCAACCCTGTCAGGGCTGGAGCGGGTCACCACCCCGCTACAGTACATATTCAGGCAGCTAGCCTGAGCTGCTACTTGTCTCACTGCACTTACACTGCTATGTTTAGCATGCTAGCTCAAGCAGAGCTGGCAGGTGTTTGTCTACTTGCACTGGGAATTACACACCCCAGCTGCTGTGCAGACATACTTTAAATCAGTGGCACTACAACTGTGGCTACTGAGGTATTTTGGACCCCATATGTGGCTGTCAAGGAGACAGTGGGTCTGTCCCACCCCCCGAGGCTGAGACAGACAACAGGGATCAGGCCACATCTCCCGTGCTGCCTGGTATGTGTGAGCGGTGTGGGAAGCTGCAATGTGTCTGCCAGGAGCTGCTTTATTCCCTTATATGGATGGGGAAGAAAATGGACTGTCAGGATCCTCTTCTCCATCAGAAGCAGCCAGGGAGATGGAGGAGAGATAGGAGAAATGGCCCCTCTCTCCAAATATCCAAGCAATGGGAATGGGGACACCAGCAAGGGTGTACACAGGTCTTCACTCACCTAATTCCTTCTTCATTTCATCTGGAAAACAAAACAAAACAATTATTACAGCCTTTAAAACTCTTGTTAGTGTTTTCCTTGGTACCATGCATCCAAGATTACCCAGTAAATGAATTAAATTGTTCAAAATCCATGATGACTTAAATTTAAAAAGAGAGAGAGAAATTGATAGCCAGACAGCTGGAAGAATTTACTGTGATGATGGTTTATGGTTTGGATGATTTATGTGGAATGGGGAAAAGTGTGGAGTTCGAGGGGCTCTGAGATCCAGGTAAGGGACTCCAGGTCTGCAGAGCTATCTGAGCCCTTCTTCCACATAGAGGGAGAGGAATCTCAGATGCGCTGCAGAGGATATGGGTGCCCCATTTCTTGGGGGGGGCACTGTCCTCTCCCAATCCCTGTGCTGAAGATATTGTCTGTTTCATCACCAGTACCAAGGATGTTGATGGCATCCACGTTGGCCCCAATGCTGAAGAAGTTGAAGGGCCTGGAATAGCAGACGGTATCAATAGTCCTTCTGACTCCTGAGATAGTGCTGAGGTTAGCATGACAAACAAAAAAAGTCCATTGCTGCCACACCTGTGTCTATAGGTGCTGGATATGACAGCCATCCCCCAGATGCATCCAGAGTCAATAGTATGGTACAGGAAAACTCCTGTCCCAGTAAAACCCTGGTTACCATCTGGACATCTCAAGGCTGCCTTTGAGGAGGAAGATGATGAATCCTTCCTTTCCCCAATCTGTCTCATGGGTCCTCTTTCAAGGTGGTTCCCGAGACATAGAGCAACTTCCCTCTTTGAGGGAGAATCAGAGTCCCAGGGTCTGTCCTCTGCCACTTCAGAGGTGGAAGACAGCTGAAGGTGGTTAGATCCACAGGCGGTGGAGGGTATTGATACCGACACAGGCCTTATGGCTTGCTCCACCAACTGCTGCTTCAGATAAAGTTTACTTGACATCTGTGTTCTCTTTTTAAAAGAACAACAACTCTCTGAAATGTGACACACTTCTGGGCGGAGCAAACAGCAAGTGTGTGAGTCACTGATGTGGACAGAGACCTCACATGACGGGCAATGCTGAAGCCCAGAGAACACTGCATAACCCTTGTTGCTGGGCAACACAAAACATTAAAAATGACTAACTATAAAAACTACACTAAATCTAAACTAGAGTGTAGGTTCTACCATGAACAACAATTAAAAACTATTTTGAAAGTGAAAAACTCAGCAAAACAGCCTGATGCAGAGCGAAAAAACCCAAAGAGAAAATGTGCACAGGGAACTCCAATTAAGGCTCCTGGCATCAAGAAGGAACTGAGGGGGGTCGAGGCAGTGCCACCCTTATATAGCCTCTGGAGGGACCAAAAGGAGGTGTTGAGCACATGTGTTGCCCTGACGGGTACTGGTAGGGGAACAATCTCCAGCCCCAGTGCACTGAGCACAAACACACCTGAGTGGAATACACGCCTGCAACCACCCCAAACAGAACTAATAGCTACAAAACTAAAGATTCTGTGAACAGGATTGTGTTTTATGGGGACTCTCTCTTTTGGTGAAGGAGAAAAGGTGCATTATTCTCACACATGTCCAGCCCAGTCCCCAGCTCACTCTTTCTCTACATAAAATTCCATGGATCTGAAGAAGGAGCTGTGAATACCGAAAAAGGGGCAACAGAAGAGCAGAGTGTGTTAAACCCTACTTCCCCCCCCACACACACACACACAAACACTTTGATTCTGGCACAGCAGACCCTGAGGGTCTGAAAATGTTGCACAAAAGAAATTGCACCAGTTCCCATGCTATAGCGTTTGAGACGCCACTTGCCAGTGGAAAATACTCTACAGCTCTGAATCTCAACTGCAAATCTTACCCACCTTCCTCTCACTGCAAAAGAAGAAAGATCCTGATTAGCGCGGGTTGGGGAGCCCTGGAGCTGGATCCTGGGCTTACCACGACCCAATCCCACAAGCTTTAAGCAGGGGGTTGGACTAGATGACCTCCTGAGATCTTTTCCAATCCTGATCTTCTATATTTCTATGATTCATGACAAGCACCTTTTGACTTCAGTGGAGCAAGATTGAGTCCAGATTGTTTATTGAAAACACCCCTCTGGAGCTCATCATCTTCAGACTGAAATATATGAACCATTGCTCTGACCTGTGTTTTTCTGCAGTTAAAAAAAGGGAAAACCAAACCAACCAACCAAAACCAATAATCAAGTAAGGCAAGATGTCATAGCTAGGGAGAAAGACAAAACAACTTTGATATGTTTACTATTAGAAATTAGAATGTGTTCAGAACCCATGGAGATGAGCACAGAATAAATAACAGAGAAATCAGAGTAGGTAGAAAAATGTTCTGACCCAGTTTCATCTAATACAAATGAACTAGTGTTGGACCAGATTTCATTCACAAAGCCTCGTAATGACAGTTCACTTAAAATTCATATTGATTTCAATGGAAAGTTAGAGTTATGGAAACAGACATCACACACTGAGGTACAGATATAAAAAATGGCCCTATAAGAAAGAGACTGAAAACATGGTTTAGTTAGAGCTGGGCACAAGCCAGAATTTCAATTGCATGGGAAATTTAATTATTGTAAATATTAGTTTTTTTCTTTTAAAAAGAACGAAAACAAAGAATTTTGAAATTTCCTCCAAAATGTTCAGGTCAACCAAAACATTCTGTTTGGATAAAATTGAAACATTTTGTTCCCTTTTTGAAATGAAAAACATCAAAAAAATCCATTTCAATGCAGTCAAAAAGGAAAGTTTTGACCTTACTGAAATACTTCATTTTTATTTCCCCCCAAACAATTTTCTTTTCTTGAAACACACACGTTCCGATGGAAAGTTTTTAACAGCTCTTGGTCTAGTAGTGAATACACTGGACTGGAAGCCAGAATATCTGGATTGTATTTCCACCTCTAGCAAACATTCCTGTGTGACTATCAGCACTTCTCTTGCAGGAGAATTTTCAAGAATCTCCTCTGGGTGCTCTGCATAGGGCATGGGTTTCCAGTTGGGGGGAAGCTGTTTGGGAAAGACTCTTCTCCTCCCAAACCTGCTTCCTGCTTTTGATGTACTTAAATTTTCTTTGTTTAGTTTTTAAACCTTCGGCTAGTTGCTCTTCAAAATATTTTTTTTGGCCTGCCTAACTGTACTTTAACACTTAACTTGTCAGAGTTTATGCTCCTTTCTATGTTCCTCAGTAGGATTTTACTTCTCATTTTTAATGGATTCCTTTTTGCCTCTAACTGCAGCTTTTACTTTCTTGTTTAGCCTAGCTGGCACTTTCTTGGTCTTCTTAATATGATTTTTTGGGGGGCGGGGGTACACATTTTACTTGAGCCAGTATTATGGTGTTTTTAAAAAGTTTCTACAGCTTGCAGACATAACACTTTTGGGACTGGACCTTTTAATTTCTGTTTAAATAGTCCAATGATTAATTCATCTTTATCAGTCTTGGTTCTCTCAAGATAGAATGCTAGTGAATGTCTGATGTCCAGAGTATATACTATTCAGTCCTGTTTGCTCCCATGATGTTAAGGCAATAATGAGGGAAGATGGGTTGGTTGGTTCAATTGGAAAGAGGAGGGTATAGTGGGTAAAAATTTAGGTTGATGTCAAATATTTGTTCCTCATGTACTTAATTATAGAGTGTGATCAAGTCACCCCTTTTCTTTCTTTAGCAAAACAGATTGCGCTTCTGGAGTCTATCACTATAAAATATGCTTTCTAATCCTTTAATCATTTCTCTTGTTCTTCTCTGAACCCTCTCCTATTTATCAACTTCCTTCTTCAATTGGGGACACCAGAACTGGACACAGTATTTCAAAGGCAGAGTCAAAGACAGAGCTAATATAACCTTCAGAGTCCTACTTAAGATCATCCCTATGACCTCTGGCCCACCGTCTACCCAACCCATTCCTACTGAAGAGGTTTTGTGAGGTTCAAGGAAAAGGGTACAGCCATGCTGAGAAAGAAATTGCACCTGTTCAGATCACAGACAGTGTGTGTCTGACTGGCCCAGTCATGTGACAGGAATGGTGAGTGGGTTGTTGAATGACACCACCCTGGGGAACAGTAGGTGGGATTGTATATAAAGGGGTTAACAGCTCTTCGTGGAGATCTCAGGCATGCAGGGGGACAGCACCCGTAGCACCCTGTTGCCAGGGACAGGGGCAACCAGGAAACTTTTTTGGCAGCAAGGCACAAGACCTGTGAGTATGAGACCTGGTAACTGTCAGACTTTTGGTCTTTGTGGTTATTCTGATATGCTCTGAACTCTGCTGTGTGAGGAGAGAACCCCCCTCATTGTTGCGGAATCCAATTAAAGGCCCCGGAAATTTTCAGGAGGAGTTTCCCATCCAAGGAGATGCTCTGGCCTTTCAATATCAAGAGTTCCCCCTTGGGGCACTGTATGAAACCCCACAGAGATGTTTAAGACTTACCATGATTGGCTGGGTACAATCTAGAGCTGGCTGCTAAATATTTCCCTGATAAAATCCCACTCTGTGTGATCACCTCAGAAATCAAAGCAAACTCATTCTTGCCATCCTGCCATGGTTTGCAAAATGAGATACAGGCTCACATATCTCCTATTTGTCTTTTTTTCTGAAAATTGGGTTAATGAACATTTCTTTCCTCTTAACAGGATCAATGGCGCCGACGTCATTGGTGCTCCAGGACTGGTGCACTCATGGGAAAAAAGAGTGGGTGCTCAGCACTCACCGGCAGGCCCCGCCAATCAGCTCCTCCCCTTCCACCCCAGGGCCTCCTTCCTGCCACTTATCAGCTCTTCTGCAGAGGGCAGGAGGTGCTGGTGGGGGAGGAACGGGGGAAGAAAGAGATGAAACAAAGGCCGGGAGCTATTCCGAGAGGGGGTGCAATAGGGTGGGGAGAAGCGGAGTGGGAGCGGGAAGAGGTGGGTCAGGGGTGAGGCCTTGAGGGAAGGGGTATAGTAGGGGCAGGGACTGGGGCAGAGAGGTGGTCAAGCACCCCCGAGGAAACCAAAAAGTGAGCGCCTGTCTCCACACTGCTCCCACATGATTGGGTAACTGAATCAAACTTCATTTTAAGGTGAAAAATCAGAATGTTTCTTTTTAATAAGGAGGAAATAGAAACTTTAGATTCTAGTGAGATTTTTTTGCTTCTTTCTGAAGTGGGCATTCACCCACGAAAGCTTATGCTCCAATACTTCTGTTAGTCTTAAAGGTGCCACAGGACCCTCTGTTGCTTGCTTCTTTCTTGTTCTATTTTTCACCCAAAAAGTTTTTTCCCGCCTGAAATAGACACATTCCCATGGAAAGTTTCTGCCAACACCTTGCTCTCATAGTGAGTACACTGGATCGGAAAGCAGAATATCTAGGTTCTATTTCCTGCTCTAGCAAACATTCCAGTGTGACTTTCAGCACTTCCTTTGCAGGGGGATTGTCAAATGACCTATACTGGTGCTCTGCACAGGATGTGGGTTCCCAGTTTAGGGGAAGCTCTTTGGGGATGACAATTCTCCCTCTATCCCTGAGGCAAAGGGTTGAGTGTCTGCATGGCCTCAGCTACTACAAGGTCAGGCACAGCACTATCAACTCGGTCCAGCCACACTCCCCAGCCAGAGCTTTTTCATTCAATGGATATGTTCATTCCTGTAGTGCGTGGATGTTTTTTCGCACATGCCTGAGTGCCCTTGAACCCATACCCCTCTGACTTGCTTTGCAAAGCACTGCTGAGGTCTCAGCTCGATGACATACCACTATTCCAGTGTAATCTACACAGACCCTCCACTTCCCAGAAGCATGGGACATACAATGATAGCATCCCGTCTACAGTTGAAGTTGTTAGAACTAATACAGGGCACACGACGTTTGGTCAGTGGACTGTAAGTATTGAGTAAAGTAGGCAAACTCACCCATTTGCTCCTGGGGTTCCTCTGCAAAAGAAAAATGAAGAGGAGAAGAAAACAGTTCAGTGTATGTCCATTTTCTTATGAATTGAAGAGGGTGAATGAGATCCTTTCTTTATTGATTAGCATAAATAGTGGCCATGCGTAGTCAGGTAGCTCTTCAATCTATGGGCTAGCCCCATTCCTATCCCACTATGTAGTAGATAGAGAAGATTATATTCCTGCTTTTATCCATTTAAGAAAAAGCTTCATGGCCACAACTAATTAGCAGAAGGTGAATATGACAAACTAGGCTCCTTGGCTACTATGGGTTTTGCTATGAAAGGAGCAGTAACAGCATTTACATCATGTGCTGTATTCCATTTGCTATTTCAATGCAGAAACCTTTCAATATGTACGTTGCCTTTCATACTTTTTCTCAGAAGAGTATTATGGTTCTTGGAGAATATAAACCTGTAGTGGGGAGTCTATTTAAATTTCAACTGTGTATGAGCAGCACTGCTCAGAACCAGTGAATGGTCATATATGTTATTAA
This sequence comes from Terrapene triunguis, assembly GCF_002925995.2. Taxonomy (NCBI): domain Eukaryota; kingdom Metazoa; phylum Chordata; order Testudines; family Emydidae; genus Terrapene; species Terrapene triunguis. Next base: position 113,690 of record NW_020694223.1, read on the forward strand.
CAAAAGTAACCAAGGAATCAGGAAAGTGGGGTGAGGTCTAATAAATCAATGATTTTTCTTTTCATTCTACAAAACTCCTACACAGCAGTAGAGCATCCGGTAGAAAAAGGACACAGACTTACTTATTCTCTTTTCCAAGTCTCCTAAAAAAGAAAAAAAATTAAAGATAACAATGGCACCTTTTGTAATAATATGGAGAAGAATAAAGGTAACTAATAGTTAAAATATCAAAAGCTGTATTTATTGGAAAATAGCTGTGAGGGAGCAAGTGTCACAATGAACATCATAGTGTCTAAGGCCGGAAGGAAGCACTCTCATCATCTTCAACATGGGCCAGAGAACTTCCCCCAAACAATTCATGTTTGCATTAGAGCAGATCCTTTAGAAAAAACATACAATCTTGATTTCAAAAATTTCCAGTAATGGAGGATCCACCACAACTCCTCATAAATTGTTACAACATCTAATCACCTCACTCTAAAAAATGTATGCCTTATTACTAGTCTGACTTTCCTAGTTTCAATTTCCAGCCATTGGATTTTGCTAGACCATTCTCTGTTACACTAAAGAGTCCATGATCAAATATTTGTTCTCTATTTACATACATATAGAGTGTAATCAAGTCACCCCTTCTTTGTGATCAGCGAAAGTGATTGAGCTCTTTGAGTCTATCCCTATAATAAAGGGTTATCTAATCATTTAATCATTCTGGTGCTCTTGTCTGAACTCTCTCCAGCTTGACAACTTTTTTCCTCAGTTGGGGACAACAGAACTGCACACAGTATTCCAGCAATAGTGCCAAATACAGAGCTAATATAACCTCTATAGTCCTAATTAAGATCATTATGATGCCCTCTGGCCTGGGGCCCAGCGAACACTTTGCTACTGAAGGGCTTGTTTTAGCACCAAGCAAAGGGACAGAGCTCTGCTGAGATAGAAATTGCACTCACCGTCTGGCCCTGCCAATCAGCTCCTCCTCCACCACCGCAACGCCTCCTGCCCACCACTGATCAGCTCTTCAGAGGGCAGGAGGTGCTGGTGGGAGAAGCTAGGGAAGGAAGAGGTTGAACGAGCGTGGGGCGCTCTTCGGAGTGGGGATGGAACTGGGCAGGGAAGAGGCAGATTGGGAGTGGGAAGAGGTGGGGCAAGGGTGAGGCCATGAGGGAAGGGGTATAGTATGGGCAGGGCCCAGGACAGAGAGGTGGTCAAGCACCCCGAGGAAATGAAAAGTGGGTGCCTCTGCCTACACTGCCCCCACATTATTTCATAACTGAATGGAATCTTAACAATGTCTCCTTCATTTTGAAGTGAAAAATCAGAATGTTCCTTTTTAATATGGAGAAAATAGAAACTTTTGACTCTACTGAGATGATTTGGTTCTTTCTTGTTCTTTTTTTCATCCAAGAATATATTTTTCCACCTGAAACAGACACATTCCCGTAGAAAGCTTCTGCCATCACCTTGTTCTCATAGTGAATACACTGGACCGGAAGACAGAATATCTAGGCTCTATTTCCTGCTCTAGCAAACATTCCTGTGTGACTATCAGCACTTCCTTTGCAGAGGCATTGTCAAAGAACCTACACTGGGTGCTCTGCACAGGATGTGGTTTCCCAGTTTGGGGGAAGCTCTTTGGGGAGGACAATTCTCCCTCCATCCCTGAGGCACAGGGTGGAGTGTCCCCCTGGCCTCAGGTACTACAAGATTAGGCACTGCACTAGTTACTCGGTCCTGCCACACTCCCCAGCCAGAGCTTTTTCATTCAATGGATATGTCCAGTTCATGTAGTGCGTGGATGTTTTTTCTCACATGCCCGACTGCCCTTGAACCCCTGCCCCTCTGACTTTCTTTGCGAAGTGCTGCTGAAGTCTCAGCTCGATGACATACCATGATTCCAGAGTAATCTACACAGACCCTCCACTTCCCAGATGCACGGGGCATGCAATGATAGCATCCCTTCTGCAGTTGAAGTTGTTGGAACCAATACAGGGCATACAAAGTTGGGTCAGTGGACTGTAAGTATTGAGTAAAGTAGGCAAACTCACCCATTTTCTCCTGGAGTTCCTCTGCAAAAGAAAAATGGGGAGGAGAAGAAAACAGTTCAGTGTATGTCCATTAACTTATGAATTGAAGAGGGTGAATGAGATCCTTTGTTGATTATCATAAATATTGGCCATGGGTAAAGAAATAATAAGTGATGGAATGGATAAGACGGAGTCTGTCTGGGCAATACTCACATTGGGTAAAAGAACTACTAGAGCCTCCCCTGGGATAGTGCTTGGGGTGTGCTATAGACTGCCAGGATCTAGCCTGGATATGGACAGAGAACTCTTTAACATTTTTAGGGAAGTAAATACTAATAGGAACTGTATAATCATGGGAGACTTTAACTTTCCGGATATAGATTGGGGAACAAATGCTAGTAACAATAATAGGGCTCAGATTTTCCTAGACGTGATAGCTGATGAATTCCTTCATCAAGTAGTTGCTGAACCGACGAGGGGGGATGCCATTTTAGATTTGGTTTTGGTGAGTAGTGAGGACCTCGTTGCGGAAATGGTTATAGGGGACAACCTTGGCTCGAGTGATCATGAGCTAATTCAGTTTAAACTAAATGGAAAGATTAACAGAATTAAATCGGAGACTAAGGTTTACGATTTCAAAAGGGCTAACTTTAATAAATTAAGGGGACTTGTTAGGGAAGTGGATTGGACTAACATATTTAGGGATCTAAAGGCAGAAGGCGCCTGGGATTATTTCAAGTTGAAGTTGCAGGAGCTGTCGGAGGCCTGTATCCCGAGAAAGGGAAAATGGTCCGTAGGCAGGAGATTTAGACCGAGCTGGATGAGCAAGCGATTCAGAGGGGTCATTAAGAAAAAACAGAAAGCGTACAGGGAGTGGAAGATGGGAGGGATCAGCAAAGAAACCTACCTTATTGAGGTCAGAGCATGTAGAGATGGAGTGAGAAAAGCCAAAAGCCGTGTAGAGTTGGACCTTGCAAGGGGAATTAAAACCAATAGTAAGAGCTTTTATAGCCATATAAATAGGAAGAAAACAAAGAAAGAAGAAGTGGGACCGCTTAAGACTGTAGATGGAGTGGAGATTAAGGATAATCTAGGCATGGCACAATATCTAAATGAATATTTTGCATTGATATTTAATGAGGCTAATAAAAGGCTGAGGAATAGTGGAAGCGAGACGGATGGGAATAAAGGAGTGGGGATTGACATTACCATATCCGAGGTAGAAGCCAAACTCGAACAGCTTAACGGGACTAAATCGGGCGGACCGGATGATCTTCATCCGAGAATATTAAAGGAACTGGCGTGAGAAATTGCAAGCCCGTTAGCGATAATTTTTAATGAATCTGTAAACTCGGGGGTGGTACCGTTTGACTGGAGAATAGCTAATGTGGTTCCTATTTTCAAGAAGGGGAAAAAAAGTGACCTGGGTAACTACAGGCCTGTTAGTTTAACATCTGTAATATGCAAGGTCTTGGAAAAAATTTTGAGGGAGAAAGTAGTTAACGACCTTGAGGTCAATGCCAATTGGGACAAATTACAACACGGTTTTACGAAAGGTAGATCGTGCCAAACCAACCTGATCTCCTTCTTTGAGAAAGTAACAGATTATTTAGATAAAGGAAATGCGGTGGATCTAATATACCTCGATTTCAGTAAAGCGTTTGATACGGTACCGCATGAGGAATTATTGGTTAAATTGGAAAAGATGGGGATCGATATGAAAATCCAGAGGTGAATAAAGAACTGGTTAAAGGGGAGACTGCAGCGGGTCGTACTAAAAGGTGAACTGTCAGATTGGAGGGAGGTTACTAGTGGCGTTCCTCAAGGTTCAGTTTTGGGTCCGATTTTATTTAATCTATTCATTACTGACCTCGGAACCAAATGTAGGAGTGGGCTGATAAAGTTTGCGGATGACACAAAGTTGGGAGGTATTGCCAATTAGGAGAAGGATCGGGATATCCTGCATGGAGATTTGGATGACCTTGTAAACTGGAGTAATAGTAATAGGATGAAATTTAATAGTGAGAAGTGTAAGGTGATGCATTTAGGGATAAATAACAAGAATTTTAGTTATAAGCTGGGGAAGTTGGAAGTAACGGAAGAGGAGAAGGACCTCGGAGTCCTGGTTGATCGCAGGATGACTATGAGTCGGCAATGTGACGTGGCCATGAAAAAAGCTAATGCGGTCTTCGGATGCATTAGGCGAGGTATTTCTAGTAGGGATAAGGAGGTGCTGGTTCAGTTATACAAGGTACTGGTGAGACCTCATTTGGAGTACTGTGTGCAGTTCTGGTCTCCCATGTTTAAAAAGGATGAAATCAAACTGGAACGGGTACAGAGAAGGGCCACTAGGATGATCCGAGGAATGGAAAATCTGTCGTATCAAAGGAGACTCGAGGAGCTCGGTTTGTTTACCTTAACCAAAAGAAGGCTGAGGGGGGATATGATTGCTCTCTTTAAATATATCAGAGGGATAAATACCAGGGAGGGAGAGGAATTATTTCAGCTCAGTACTAATGTGGACACGAGAACGAATGGATATAAACTGGCCGTTGGGAAGTTTAGGCTTGAAATTAGACGAAGGTTTCTAACCATCAGAGGGGTGAAGTTTTGGAACAGCCTTCCGAGGGAAACAGTGGGGGCGAAAGACCTCTCTGGCTTTAAGATTAAGCTTGATAAGTTTATGGAGGGGATGGTTTGATGGGATAAAGTGATTTTAGTCAATAGGTCAATAACGTGCCATCGCTGGTAATTAGTAACAATGGTCAATGATGGGATATTAAAAGTTACTACAGAGAACTTTTCCAGAGAGTCTGGCTAGAGAATCTTGCCCGCATGCTCGGTGTTCAGCTGATCGCCATATTTGGGGTCGGGAAGGAATTTTCCTCCAGGGTAGATTGGCAGAGGCCCTGGGGGGTTTTCGCCTTCCTCCGCAGCATGGGGCAGGGGTCGCTTGCTGGAGGATTCTCAGCGATTTGAAGTCTTTAAATCATGATTTGGGGACTTCAACAGCTGAGTCAAGGGAAAGAATTCTTCCAGGAGTGGGTGGGTCAGCTTTTGTGGCCCGCATCATGCGGGAGGTCAGACTAGATGATCATAATGGTCCCTTCTGACGTTAGAGTCTATGAGTCTATGAGGGTAGTGAGCTAGCTAATAAAACCATGGGCTAGCCCCATTCCTATCCCACTATGTAGTAGATAAAGAAGATTAGATTCTTGCTTTAATCATTTTATGAAACAGCTTCATGGCCACAACTAATTAGCAAAAGGTGAATATGATACACTACGCTCCTTTGCTAATATATGATGTGTTATGAAAGGTGCAGTAACACCATTTACACCATGAGCCACATTCCATTTGCTATTTTAATGCAGAGTCCTTTCAATGTGTACACTGTTGAAATTTACATGGACTCACTCAATACTGGTTTGTATTCTGCAGAGACACAGTACGTAAGACAAAATATGAGCAGCACTGCTCAGAACCAGCAAGTGCTCATATACGTTATTGACAAAATTAACCAAGTAATTTGCTGTGTCATAAACACGAGAAGAGCACAAGGAAGAAAAAGACACAGACTTATTTAATGTCTTTTCCAAGTCTCTTAAAAAAGAAAAATATATATATTTAGAGATAACAATAGCACCTTTTGGAATAATATGGCCAAGGACAAAGGTAACTAATAGTTGAAATATCAAAAGCTGTATTTATTGGAGAATAGCTGTGAGGGAGCAAGTGACACAATGAACATTATAGTGTCTAAAGCTGGAAGGAAGCACTCTCATCATCTATAACATGGGACAGAAAACTTTCCCCAAGCAATTCATGTTTGCATTAGAGCAGATTCTTACCAAAAAACATACAATCTTGATTTGAATAGATTCCAGTGATGCAGAATCGACCACAGCCCCTGGTAAATTGTTATAATGGGTAATCACCCTCACTCTTAAAAATGGATGCCTTATTTCTAGTCTGACGTTCCTAGGTTCAATTTCCAGCCATTGGATTTTGCTAGACCATACTCTGCTAGACTAAAGAGTCCATTATCTAGTATTTGTTCTCTATGTACATACATATAGAGTGTAATTAAGTCACCCCTTCACTGTGGTCAGCTAAATAGGTTGAGCTCTTTGAGTTTATCACTATAATACATGTTATCTAATCCTTTAATTATGCTCTTCTCTAAACCCTCTCCAGTTTGACAACTTCTTTCTTCAGTTGGCGACACCAGAACTGTAAATAGTATTCCAGCAACAGAGCCAAATACAGAGCTAATATAAACCCTATAGTCATAGAATCATAGAATATCAGGGTTGGAAGGGACCTCAGGAGGTCATCTAGTCCAACCCCCTGCTCAAAGTAGGACCAATCCCCAACTAAATCATCCCAGCCAGGGCTTTGTCAAGCCTGACCTTAAAAACCTGTAAGGAAGGAGTTTCCACCACATCCCTAGGTAACTCATTCCAGAGCTTCACCACCCTCCTAGTGAAAAAGTTTTTCCTAATATCCAACCTAAACCTCCCCCACTGCAACTTGAGACCATTGCTCCTTGTTCTGTCATCTGGTACCACTGAGAACAGTCTAGATCCACCCTCTTTGGAACCCTCTTTCAGGTAGTTGAAAGCAGCTATCAAATCCCCCCTCATTCTTCTCTTCTGCAGACTAAACAATCCCAGTTCCCTCAGCCTCTCCTCATAACTCATGTGCTCCAGCCCCCTAATCATTTTTGTTGCCCTCTGCTGGACTCTTTCCAATATTTCCACATCCTTCTTGTAGTGTGGGGCCCCAAACTGGACACAGTACTCCAGGTGAGGCCTCACCAATGTCGAATCACGTCCCTCGCTCTGCTTGCAATGCCCCTACTTATAGAGCCCAAAATGCTGTTAGCCTTCTTGGCAACAAGGGCACACTGTTGACTCATATCCAGCTTCTCATCCACCGTAACCCCTAGGTCCTTTTCTGCAGAACTGCTGCCTAGCCACTTGGTCCCTAGTCTGTAACAGTGCATGGGATTCTTCCGTCCTAAGTGCAGGACTCCGCACTTGTCCTTGTTGAAACTCATCAGGTTTCTTTTGGCCCAATCCTCTAATTTGTCTAGGTCCCTCTGTATCCTATCCCTACCCTCCAGTGTATCTACCACTCCTCCCAGTTTAGTGTCATCTGCAAACTTGCTGAGAGTGCAGTCCACACCATCCTCCAGATCATTTATGAAGATATTGAACAAAACCGGCCCCAGGACCGACTCTTGGGGCACTCCGCTTGAAACCGGCTGCCAACTAGACATGGAGCCATTGATCACTACCTGTTGAGCCCGATGATCTAACCAGCTTTCTATCCACCTTATAGTCCATTCATCCAGCCCATACTTCTTTAACTTGCTGGCAAGAATATTGTGGGAGACCGTATCAAAAGCTTTGCTAAAGTCAAGGAATAACACATCCACTGCTTTCCCCTCATCCACAGTGCCAGTTATCTCCTCATAGAAGGCAATTAGGTTAGTCAGGCATGACTTGCCCTTGGTGAATTCATGCTGACTGTTCCTGATCACTTTCCTCTCCTCTAAGTGCTTCAGAATTGATTCCTTGAGGACCTGCTCCATGATTTTTCCAGGGACTGAGGTGAGGCTGACTGGCCTGTAGTTCCCTGGATCCTCCTTCTTCCCTTTTTTAAAGATGGGCACTACATTCGCCTTTTTCCAGTCATCCGGGACCTCCCCCGATCGTCATGAGTTTTCAAAGATAATGGCCAATGGCTCTGCAATCACATCCGCCAACTCCTTTAGCACCCTCGGATGCAGCGCATCTGGCCCCATGGACTTGTGCACATCCAGTTTTTCTAAATAGTCCCGAACCACTTCTTTCTCCACAGAGGGCTGGTCACCTTCTCCCCATATTGTGCTGCCCAGTGCAGCAGTCTGGGAGCTGACCTTGTTCGTGAAGACAGAGGCAAAAAAATCATTGAGTACATTAGCTTTTTCCACATCCTCAGTCACTAGGTTGCCTCCCTCATTCAGTAAGGGGCCCACACTTTCCTTGACTTTCTTCTTGTTGCTAACATACCTGAAGAAACCCTTCTTGTTACTCTTAACATCTCTTGCTAGCTGCAACTCCAAGTGTGGTTTGGCCTTCCTGATTTCACTCCTGCATGCCTGAGCAATATTTTTATACTCCTCCCTGGTCATTTGTCCAATCTTCCACTTCTTGTAAGCTTCTTTTTTGCATTTAAGATCAGCAAGGATTTCACTGTTTAGCCATGCTGGTCGTCTACCATATTTACTATTCTTTCTACACATCAGGATGTTTTTTTCCTGCAACCTCCATAAGGATTCTTTAAAATACAGCCAGCTCTCCTGGACTCCTTGCCCCCATCATGTTATTCTCCCAGGGGATCCTGCCCATCAGTTCCCTGAGGGAGTCAAAGTCTGCTTTTCTGAAGTCCAGGGTCCGTATTCTGCTGCTCTCCTTTCTTCCTTGTGTCAGGATCCTGAACTCGACCATCTCATGGTCACTGCCTCCCAGGTTCCCATCCACTTTTGCTTCCCCTACTAATTCTTCCCGGTTTGTGAGCAGCAGGTCTAGAAGAGCTCTGCCTCTAGTTGGTTCCTCCAGCACTTGCACCAGGAAATTGTCCCCTACACTTTCCAAAAACTTCCTGGATTGTCTGTGCACTGCTGTATTGCTCTCCCAGCAGATATCAGGGTGATTAAAGTCTCCCATGAGAACCAGGGCCTGTGATCTAGTAACTTATGCTAGTTGCCGGAAGAAAGCCTCGTCCACATCATCCCCCTGGTCTGGTGGTCTATAGCAGACTCCCACCACGACATCACCCTTGTTGTTCACACTTCTAAACTTAATCCAGAGACTCTCAAGTTTTTCTGCAGTTTCATACTGGAGCTCTGAACAGTCATACTACTCTCTTACATACAATGCAACTCCCCCACCTTTTCTGCCCTGCCTGTCCTAATTAAGTTTATCCCCATGGCCTCTGGTCTGCGGCCTAGTGAACATTTAACTACTGAAGGGCTTGTGTGAGCTCCAGTGAGTGGGGTACAGTTTTTCTGAGACAGAAATTGCACTCACCAGCAGGCCCCATCAATCAGCTCCTCTCCCTCCAACCCAGAGCCTCCTGCCAACCACTGATCAGTTCTTCCGCAGAGGGAAGGATGTGATGGGGGGGAGGAGCAGGGAAAGGAGGAGGCAGAATGAGGGCAGGGTGCTCTTAGGAGAGGGGGTATAACAGGGCAGGAAGAGGCAGAGTGGGAATGGGAAGAGGTGGAGCAGGGGTGGAGCCTTAGGGGAAGTGGTATAGTAGGGGCAACTTTTTGCCAAAGGATGTTGTGAAGACCAAAATATTATGGGGTTAAAAAAAAAAAAAGAATGGGCTAAGTTTATGGAGGATAGCTCCTTCAATGGTTATTACCCAAGATGGTCAGGGATGCAAGCCAGTGCTCTGGGGGCCCTAAGCATCTGACTATCAGAAGCTGGGACTGGATGTCAAGGAATGGAACATTAGATAAATTGCCCTGTTCTGTTCATTGCCTCTGATGCATCAGGCACTGGCTACTGTCAGAAGACAGGGCACTGGGATGGATGGATTATTGGTCTGACACAGTATGGCTGTTCTTATGTTACTTCCCTAGAGCCTTTGTTCCCTGTCCCCAGTAAAGTTCCCTGTGTTATACTGTTATTTTTGAGTGTGGCCTTTCATTTCTTGAGACTTGTATTAGCGTTTTGTGTTGTTCATGTGCTGGGTTATATTTCTTCTAAATAGATAAGTAGCATTAGTCATTTCCCAAGAGACAGCACCCCAAGCACAGACACGAGTCACCATTGGGTGGAGGCACCAGACCCTGAAACAAAGAACCCAGGACCCAATGCATGCCAGGAGGGAAGACAAGCCACTCCAATTAGCAAGTAGCAGGAAGGAGGCTTAAGCCACAGGAGAGGGGGGAGGGGAGTACATGAAATACAATGCTGGCATTTCCCTCAGAGAGCTGTCTCTGCAGCAGGGAGGGCTGAAGGAGCCTCTGACACCTGTGAGGCACAACAAAATCGGCAGGGAGTCAGGGACTGCAGGGGATGGGGAATTCCGCTGCTGCCAGTGACAGACAGGTTTGATTCTGAACCCAGGCTGTAATCAGGCAGAGGTAGCCCTCCCTTTTAAGGGAGCTGGGAGCCCTAGCAAAATGAAGAAACACCCATTATTCATACTTTTATCAAAAATGGAATGAAAGTTTTTGTTTAAACTTTCCAGAAGAAAAACAAAATCATTGCAACTCCAACAGTGATTATTTCACTAAATTATGAGGAACTGATAGTTGAGGTTTATAGCAGAAAATCCATATCCTCTTTCTCTAGAAAGGTCACTGCCATATGACCTGTGATGTACGATATTCACTGTATTCACTAGAAATATGTGGAAACACACTCCTTTTACCTAATATAGCTCTCAGTGTTCATAGCACTGAAAGAAAGGCAGGCAGAATGTCAAGATAGTCTAATTCAGACCAATCTAATTCCCACTGAAATCAATGGAAGCAATCATACCCTTATCCAGTTAGCTGCTGTTGGAAGAGCAAAAGGTATTTAAAGCTTCATACTCCCCTACAGTGGCTCTTGGCGCATGCAATAACCCATCATATTATATCATGTGTGCTCTATCTTTGTGAGTGGGTGAAATGTGCCCCTTGATGATGGATTAATGGGTATATAGGAAATCTTACATTCTTCAGAATGCTCTTTTTTCTTTCCTAGAAGAGGAGAAGCAAACACACTCAAAGAAGCTCAATTTTAAGGAGGTTTTTCAGATGTAAACAAGATGTGACAGAATACATTTCTCTACCTTACAGAAAGATCTCTCTTGAGGGCTCCCCGATGAACCATGAAATGGTCAACCACAGTTGTTGAACTCATGAGAGCTGCAGATGAGGGATATGCAGTTGGGAAATGACTAAGTAGCTGCCTTTGAAGCAGGCAAGAAGGCCTCAGATCTCACTCGTTCCAGAGCAATTCTTGCTTTCCCAGCCACACCACAGAGAAAGAAGAGACAAGAAGAAAATATGTGCAAAAAATATTTTTGCAAAAAAGAAAGAGTCAGATTAGGTAGGTAGCTTATGTCCATAGCTTTGTGTCACTGCCTGCTTCTGTGAAGTACTGAGGATCCTCAATTCATATTTGACCAAATCCATAAATCTTATTCAGGTGTAACTAAGATAAAATTCTCAAAAGCGTAGATAGTTCTCGGAAAACATCCGCTCAAGGTGCATCAGCAGTCAAAAATGCGAACAGAATGTTAGTAACCACTAGAAAAGAGATAGATAATAAGACAGAATAGAACATAATGCCACTATATAAATCCATGGTACGTCGACACCTTGAATACTGTGTGCAGTTCTAAATACCCCATCTAAAAAAAATGTATGTGAGAATTGGGAAAAGTACTTAGAAGGGCAACAAAAATGATTATGGGTATGGAACAACTCCCATAAGAGAAGAGATTTAAAAGACTAGAACCATTCAGCTTGGAAAAGAGATGACAAAGGGGGAATATGACAGAGATCTATGAAATCATGAATGCTGTGGAGGAAGAGAAAAGGGAAATAATATTTACCCATTTGCATAACACAAGAACTAGGGGTTACTTGATTAAATTGATAGGATTAAAATAAGCAAACAAAAGGAAGTGCTTTTCACACAACACAGTTTTTTCATTGATTCCAAGGCCAAAAGGAACCATTGTGATCATCTGGTCTGATCACCTCTAGAACACCAGCCAGAGAACTGCCCCCAAAATAATTCCTAGAGTAGAGGTTTAAAAAAAAAATCTTTCTTGATTTAGAAATTGCCAGGGTTGGAGACATGGTTAATCAACCTCACTATTAAAACTTTACACCTTATGCAAATTAAAGAAAAGAAAATTAAGTTAACTTACTTTTCCATTTTCCAAGAAAAGAGATGAGGGTCACAGCAATAGACAGCAATAAACAGATTAAGGAACCTACAGAAAGACAGAACATGTTACTATCACCACCATGTAACCTCAAACATGGGAGGTATTTCTAAGTGTTACAGTTTTGGACCTAAACAATGATGGACTTTTGATGGGGTATGAATAATGATGGGGTATGAACAGATGTCCCTGCCAAGAGGTGTGACCTCTACTTAAGGGTCTGGTTTAACCCCCTTAACTCCCCACTGTTCAAAGACTGAGTGAAATAGGCTCCACTAGGAGTCTTTTGTTATTTTAAGTGCTCAATAAGAGCCAAAATCACTTGTGGTGGGACAGAATTTCTACCCAGCCTGCTAAGAGCTGAAAGTCACTAAGAGCTGACAATCACCAAGAGTTGGGTGGACCCCAAGAGACTGACTTGCAGAGGTCACAGCAGAGAGATAGGTGGCAGAAGGTGACCGGTGAGTGGAACAAGTGGCTGGCGGGGCGGCCAGCGGGGCAGTAACAGCGGCTGGTAGGGTGGCCAGATTGGGAGAAATTGCGGCTGGCAGGGAGGGCAGTAGGGAGGAACAGCGAATGGTGGGGCAGCCAGACAGAGCAGGTGCTCAGACTTTGGAACAAGCAAGGTGCCTTCTTCCGTGAATGGGAGGTGAACTCACAGAGATGCACCTCTGAACTCTGGGTCCTCACCAAGGGCAACCACTATGAGTGGGCTATGGTGAAGGAGCAGAGAGGGGCACAGAAAAGGAAGTTTTGGTTATAGAACTCAAGAACAGGAGGCAGAAGACTTTGCCCCACACACTCTGGGGTGGGTGTCCTGCACACAGTTTTATCATTATCAGTCCTGCTTCTGGCATTTTCCCCAATTAATATTGGGTGACTTCCCTCCTTTCATTAAGAGTTTCTTTCCTACACTCAGACTCTGTGCTTGTGAATGGGGAAGTATTGCCTCTCAGAGGCACCCTGGGGTGTCATTTTTGCAGGTTACTGGGTGGGGGCTCAAGCCAGTTTTGTGTTGTATTTTTGAAAAGGAACCTCTAGATATGGAACCAGCCCTGACTGCTGCCGGGTCCACCTGGCAGAAGGGTTACAATAGAATATTAGCCATGTTGGTGATCTCCTCTTCCTCCTGAGTGTCTCTTACATGCTCAAGTGAGCTTCAGCCAAAATAAACCCCTCCACAAATGAGGAGGGTTCAGCTGACTACCCTGCTGTTGCCCTTCACCTGCATGTCACAAAGCTCTTTAGCTGGTCCTGGGATCCATACAACTGCAAATGCTGGAGGGACTGCTGTGGGGGAAGTGGGGATAATGCACATTGCTCCCCTCCTTACCACCTCTGATTGCATAGAGAGGACAATACAGCACATCTTTAACTTTTAACAGGTAGCTACCTTCCTGCCTGGCCCTTACACAATAAAAGTTTCAGTCATTATCACTGAACATTTGTTTCATTTTCAGAAGATGATAGGTAAGTCTGTGTCTTATTTCTCTTATATATAGTCTGGTCAATACACACAAATCTTGTAGAGTGGAAAGTGGAAGAATTTATTTTTAAACTTCTCTGCTCTCTCCTGCCTTTATTGATCCTTTTTTCCTGGCTTCACAAAAGCATCTCTGAATATTTCCTAAATCTAAGGGGAGTTGCTTTTCTATTCTGGCATTTTTAAATGAACACTCTCATGCTGTTCAGTATCCTCTAGAAATGTAACTCTCCAGAAAACAAACATTGTATGAAAGAAAATGTACATATGAAAAGGACTGCACATGGAAACAAAAAATGGAACATAATTCATTACATAAATAATATCATGACATTTTTAATAGTTGATGCCCATATTAGGAGAATTGGATTGTGTCCTATTGAGATTTTTCTATTTAACAGAGACTATGAAGGTTCTTGCCAATATAGTTCAAAAACGGTTGGGCTCTAATCTCTCTTCTAATCTTCTATAAGGGGGGGATGGGCATATGACTAGCCTCATAGACTGAATAGCTGGTGAA
>NW_020694223.1:167664-180564 GCF_002925995.2 Terrapene triunguis
TCCTTCTCATGTAAATCTTTTCATTTATTTAATTGGGAGAAGAACCAGACCCTTGATTAGGTAATTATAATTCTCTGTCAAGAGCACAACCCGATACACCCTTAAATGTGTGATTGTAAAGTTAACGTTTTCCCCTTGGCTTCATCATATAAAACAGGCACCAGGGTTTGTGTAGGTGATTCTGTCCCAGAAGAGAGAGGCCTCAAGGAAGACACAGTAAACCTCTCCCTCATACATGTGACAGTGATATAAAATCAGTGCAGGCCTAGGGACAGATCCGAATTCACTGAAGTCAAAGGTAGACTTTCTATTCATTCAGTAGATTCTGAATCAGTCACTTGACACCAGATTCTCAGAAGAATGTAGCCATCTCAGTGCCTCTTAGGTGCCTAAGACCAGCATTGAAGCATCACTGACATTCTCAAACCCAAATCTCAACTACCAACTAACCCTGTAAGTGATTGAAGACCCCATAATTTCACTTTTGCTCTGTTGGAGCTGGGAGCTGGGAGATGAGCAGTACAGACTGAAGAGTCTGTATTCAAGTCCCACTCTCCACCAAAATCGGGACTTTGAACTATTGTGGGGTTTAGTGTGTAACTGGGAAGTGCCAGCACTGAAGAGACCAGCAATCAAGGGGAAGAAAACCAACACAGGGGCAGCTACCTAGATCCAGCTGGGACCTCCCCAAGACTCCAGACCAGGGAGCCAGGAGAGGACCTAAAAGGTGTTTGTGAGAAAGACCCATGAAGAGGGACGAGTGGAGGGATAGGTAGGAGGGATAGATATGGAATTGGGTATCCCTTGCTGATTAATTCCAATGCCCACTTGTCTGAGGTGATATTCCACTATGTTGGGTAGAATGGGGTCAGATGGTCAGCAAACTGATGGATAGTTTCTGATGGTGGCAGCACATGGTCTAGGTGGAGGTGTCTCGGGGACTCGACCAAGTTCTCAAAACTGTGGTTTTGAGGCAGGTTGGTGTGATGTAGACGATTGTGATGGGGGCTGTCTATGTTTAGAAGGAGGTCTCTGTTATCTCCACTGCAGGTCATAGTGTTGTTGAGCTAGAAGGAAAGCCAGAGGTCAAGATCTTGGCGTACGGTGATATCTACCCGGTCTGTTCCTCTGTGCTGTGTATAAATGTTGATTGATCTCAATGTTGCTTTTCAATCTTTTAGGGAATGGAGAGATTCATCAATCCAGTCGGCAAATAGTTTTGAGCTTTTGAATGGCAGATCCTATACTGTGGCCTGCACATCCTTCAGGAATCCCAACAGGTGTAGCCATGAACTCCATCTCATGACCACTAATGTTGCTATTGACAAAGCCTCATAATAGGAAATTCTGAATTATAGGGTTGCTGTTGAGAGAGCTATCCTCTTCCAGTCTTTATCACTGGGGATCATTTTGGAGTGATGTTGTCTCACCCTTTCATTCACCGCATTGACCACCAGAGAGTTTGGTGTGGGATTTGACAATAAGAAGTCCATGTCCATTGCATTAGCAGATGTTAGGGGGGTTGGGCTGGCATCACTGCATCGTCCAGTGAAGACGATGAGAAGTTGGTTGGAGGTGAAGTTTCCTCCTCTACTGTCCGCTCCTGCTCCTTGAAAGGTCCTCCTTTAGGTTCAGGAGGTCTGGATGCAGACAAAGATGGGGCATGTCTAGGTCTCTCCCTCTGACTAACCAGACTGCCAATCTCTCTGTCTTATGCCTTTGTCGTGTCTCTCTAGTGCTGCACAACCAAGCCCCTCAGTTCCTTCTCTATCACCAGGTTCATAAATTGAAATCAGAAGTAAAGGGGAGAAGGGTGGATAGTGGAGTACCCACTGAGTCACCATCTTGAATGGCCTCTGTTACTACATAGTCTGTGTGAGCAGTGTGGTGAGCTTCAATGTGTCTGCCTGGAGCACCTGTATTCCTTGCTATGGATGGGGAAGAACATGGACTGTCAGGATCCCCTTCTCCATCAGGAGCAGCCAGAGAGATGGAGGAGAGACAGGAGAAATGGCCCCTCTCTCCAAATATCCAAGCAATGGGAGTGGAGACACCAGCAAGGGTGTACACAGGTCTTCACTCACCTAGTTCCTTCTTCATTTCATCTGGAAAACAATAACAATTATTACAGCCTTTTAAACTCTTCGGTCTTTTCCTTGGTACCATGCATCAAAGATTACCCAGTAAATGAATTAAATTGTTCAAAATCCACGATGACTTAAATTTAAAAAGAGCTAGAGAAATTGATAGCCAGATAGCTGGAAGAATTTACTGTGATGATGGTTTATGGTTTGGATGATTAATCTTACAGATATTTATGTGGAATGGGGAAAAGTGTGGAGTTCAAGGGGCTTTGAGATCCAGGTAAGAGACTGCAGCTCCGCAGAGCTGGCTGAGCCCTTCTTCCACATAGGGAGAGAGGAATCTCATATGCTCTGCTGAGGATATTGGTGCTCCATTTTTTTCTGGCGGGGGGGTTGGAGACACTGGCCTCTCCCTATCCCTGTGCTGAAGATATTCTCTGTTTCATCACCAGTACCACGGATGTTGATGGCATCCACGTTGGCCCCAATGCTGAAGAAGTTGAAGGGCCTGGAATAGCAGATGGTATCAATAGTCCTGCTGACTCCTGAGATAGTGCTGAGGTTGGAATGACAAACAAAACCAGTCCATTGCTGCCACACCTCTGCCATTAGGTGCTGGATTTGACAGCCATCCCCCAGATGCATCCAGAGTCAACATTATGGTACAGGAAAACTCTTGTCCCAGTACAATCCTGTTTACCATCTGGACATCTCAAGTCTGTCTTTGAGGAGGAAGATGATGAATCCTTCCTTTCCCCAATCTGTCTCATGTGTCCTTTTTCAAAGTGGTCCCCGAGACATAGAGCAACTTCTCTCCTTGAGGGAGAATCAGAGTCCCAGGGTCTGTCCTCTGCCACTTCAGGGGTGGAAGGCAGCTGAGGGTGGTTAGATCCACAGGCGGTGAAGGGTATTGATACCGATACAGGCCTTATGGCTTGCTCCACCAACTGCTGCTTCAGATAAAGTTTACTTGACATCTGTGTTCTCTTTTTAAAAGAACAACAACTCTCTGAAATGTGACCCACTCCTGGATGGAGCAAACAGTAAGTGTGTGAGTCACTGATGTGGACAGAGACCCCACATGACGGGCAATGCTGAAGCCCGGAGAACACTGCATAACCCTTGTTGCTGGGCAACACAAAACTTTAAAAATGACTAACTATAAAAACTACACTAAATCTAAATTAGACTGTAGGTTCTACCACGGACAACTATTAAAAACTATTTTGAAAATGAAAATCTCAGCAAAACAGCCTGATGGAGAGCGAAAAAACAAAGAGAAAATGTGCATGGGGAACTCCAACTAAGGCCCCTGGTATCAAGAAGCAACTGAGGGGGGTTGGAGCAGTGCTGCCCGTATATACCTTCTGGAGGGACCAAAAGGAGGCATAGAGCACACACGCTTCCGTGATGGGTACTGCTAAAGGAAAAATCTCCAGCCCCAGTGCACTGAGCACAAACACACCTGAGTGGAATACATGTCTGTAACCACCCCAAACAGAACTAATAGTTACAAAACTAAAGATTCTGTGAACAGGATTGTGTTTTATGGGGACTCTCTCTTTTGGTGAAGGAGAAAAGGTGCATTATCCTCACACACACCCAGCCCAGTCCCCAGCTCACTCTTTCTCTACATAAAAATCCATGGATGTGAAAAAGGAGCTTTGAATATCAAAAAAAGGGGCAACAGAAGAGCAAAGTGTGTTGAACCCTCCTTCCATGTAGGGGGAGGGGCCACAACTTCCCCCCCCCACACACACACACTTTGGTTCTGGCACAGCAGACCCTGTAAGACACATTTAGAAAAGGACCTAGGGGTTACAGTGGATGAGAAGGTGGATATGAGTCAACAGTGTGCCTTTGTTGCCAAGAAGGCTAACGGCATTTTGGGCTGTATAAGTAGGGGCAATGCCAGCAGATAGAGGGACGTGATCATTCCCCTATATTCGACATTGGTGAGGCCTCATCTGGAGTACTGTGTCCAGTTATGGGCCCCAAACTACAAGAAGGATGTGGAAAAATTAGAAAGAGTCCAGCAGAGGGCAACAAAAATGATTAGGGGGCTGTAGCACATGACTTATGAGGAGAGGCTGAGTGAACTGGGATTAAGTCTGCAGAAGAGAAGAATGAGGGGGAATTTTATAGCTCCTTTCAACTACCTGAAAGGGGGTTCCAAAGATGATGGATCTAGGCTGTTCTCAGTGGTAGCAGATGACAGAACAAGCAGTAATAGTCTCAAGTTGCAGTGGGAGAGGTTTAGGTTGGATATCAGGAAAAACTTTTTCACTGGGAGGGTGGTGAAGCACTGGAATGGGTTACCTACAGAAGTGGTGGAATCTCCTTCCTTAGAAGTTTTTAAGGTAAGGCTTGACAAAGTCCTGGCTGGGATGATTTAGTTGGGGATTGGTCCTGCTTTGAGCAGGGGGTTGAACTAGATAACCTCCTGAGATCTTTTCCAATCCTCATCTTCTATGATTCATGACAAGCACCTTTTGACTTCAATGGGAGCAAGATTGAGTCCAGACTGTTTATTGAAAACACCCCCCTGGAGCTCATCATCTTCAGACTGAAATATATGAACCATTGCTCTGACCTGTGCATTTCCTCAGTTAAAAAAGGGAAAACAAGCCAACCAAAACTAATAACCAAATAAGGCAAGATGTCATAGCTAGGCAGAAAGACAAAGCAACTTTGGTATGTTTACCATTAGAAATGACAATGTGTTCAGAACCCATGGATATGAGCACAGAATAAATAACAGCAAAATCAAAGTAGGTAGAAAAATGTTCTGACCCAGTTTCATCTAATACAAATGAACAAGTGTTGGACCAGATTTCATTCACAAGGCCTCGTAATAACAATTCACTTAAAATTCATATTGATTTCAAAGGAAAGTTAAAGTTATGGAAACAGACATCACACACTGAGGTACATATATAAAAAATGGCCCTGTAAGAAAGAGGCTGAGAACGTGGTTTAGTTAGAGCTGGACAGAAAGTCAGAATTTCCATTTCACTGGAAATTTCATTATTGTAAAATTAGTTTTTTCTTCTAAAAAGAACAAAAACAAGAATTTTGAAATTTCCTCCAAAATGTTCAAGTCAACCAAAACATTCTGTTTGGATAAAATTGAAACATTTTGTTCCCTTTTTGAAATGAAAAACATCAAAAAAATCCATTTCAATGCAGTCAAAAAGGAAAGTTTTGACCTTACTGAAATGCTTTGTTTTTATTTTCCCCCAAAGAATTCTCTTTTTTTGAAACACACACGTTCCGATGGAAAGTTTTTAACAGCTCTTGCTCGAGTAGTGAATACAATGGACTGGAAGCCAGAATGTCTGGGTTGTATTTCCTCCTCTAGCAAACATTCCTGTGTGACTATCAGCACTTCTCTTGCAGGAGAATTTTCAAAAGTCTCCTCTGGGTGCTCTGCGTAGAGCATGGATTTCCAGTTGGGGGAAGCTATTTTGGAAGTACTATTCTCCTCCCAAACCTGCTTCCTGCTTTTGATGTACTTAAATTGTCTTTGTTTACTTTTTAAACCTTCGGCTAGTTGCTCTTCAAAATATCTTTTTGGCCTTCCTAATTGTACTTTAACACTTAACTTGTCAGAGTTTATGCTCCTTTCTATGTTCCTGTCATAAGTATAAATGGAAGGGTAACAACCTTTATGTATGCAGTAACATAAATCCCTCCTGACCAGAAGGACCAATGGGGAAAGAAGATCCTTTCAAATCTGGAGTGGGGGAAAGTTTTGTTTGTGCTCTCTTTGTTGGCTCCCTCTCTGGACAGAGAGAGAGACCAAGCAGATAAACCAGCTCTGAAAAGGTATCTGAAATGATACATCTAAAGTTACAAAAATTGTAAGTAAAGGCAAGGAAATGTGTTAGATTATCTTTTGTTTTAGCTTGTAAATTTTCCCTATGCTAAAAGGTCATTTTATTCCTGTTTTGTAACTGGGAAGCAGAGTCAGAGGAGAATCCTCTGTGTTTTAAATCTTTTTATTTACCCTGTAAAGTTATCTTCCATCCTGATTTTGCAGGTGTGATTCTTTTACTTTTTTTTTTTAATAAAATTCTTCTTTTAAGAACCTGATTGATTTTCAGTGTCTTAAAAACCAGGGATTTGGTCTGTGTTAACCTATTGGTTTGTATATTATTCTCAAGCCTCCCCAAGAAAATGGGTGAATGGACTTGGGGGGATATTTTTGGGGGGGGGCTAGGACTCCAAGTGGCCCCTCCCTGAATGTTTGTTTAAATCACTTGGAGGTGGCAGCAATACCGTCCAAGGATAAGGAAAGGAATTTGTGCCTTGGGGAAGTTTTTTACTTAAGCTGGTGGAATATAAGCTTATGGGGGTCTTTTATGTGGGTCCCCACATCTGTACCCCAGAGTTCAGAGTGGGGAGGGAACCCTGACAGTTCCTCAGTAGGATTTTACTTCTAATTATTAATGGATGCATTTTTGCCTCTAACTGCTTCTTTTACTTTGTTGTTTAGCCTTGGTGGCACTTTCTTGGTCATCTTAATATGATTTTTTTTTTAATTTGGGGTATACATTTTACTTGCTCCTGTATTATGGTGTTTTTAAAAAGTTTCTACAGCCTGCAGACATAACACTTTTGGGACTGTCACTATTAATTTCTGTTTAACTAGTCCAATGATTAACTCATCTTTCAGTCTTGGTTCTCTTGAGGTAGAATGCTAGTGCATGTCTGACCACCAGATTATATAGTATTTAGTCCTGTTTGCTCCCATGAGGTTAAGGGCATAATGAGGGAAGATGGGTTGGTTGGTTCAACTGGAAAAAGGAGGATATAGTGGGTAAAAATTTAGATTGATGTCAAATATTTGTTCCTTACGTATTTAATTATAGAGTGTGATCAAGTCACCCCTTTTCTTTATTTAGCAAAACAGGTTGAGCTCCTGGAGTCTATCACTATCAAATATGCTTTCTAACCCTTTAATCATTTTTCTTGTTCTTCTCTGAACCCTCTCCTATTTATCAACTTCCTTCTTCAATTGGGGACACTAGAATTGGACACAGTATTCCAATGGCAGAGCCAAAGACAAAGCTAATATAACCTTCAGAGTCATAGAATACCAGGGTTGGGAGGGACCTCAGGAGGTCACCTAGTCCAGCCCCCTGCTCAAAGAAAGCTCAATTCCCAGAGAGATTTTTGCCCTAGATGGCCCCCTCAAGGATTGAACTTTCAACCCTGAGTTTAGTAGGCCAATGCTCAAACCACTGAGCTATCCCTCCCCCCAATACCATCCCCATACTTAATACCATCCCCATGCCCTCTGGCCTACTGCCTACCCAACCCATTACTACTGAAGGGCTTTTGTGAGGTTCAAGGAGAAGAGTACAGTTGTGCTGAGAAAGAAATTTCACCTGTGCAGATCAGAGACAATGTGTGTTTGACTCACCCAGTCATGGGAATGGTGAGTGGTTTCTTGAATGTTATCACCGTGAGGAATAGTAGGTGGGATTGTATATAAAGGGGTTAATAGCTCTTCCTGGAGATCTCAGGCATGCAGGGGGACAGCACCCTCAGCACCCTGCTGCCAGGGACAGGGGCATCTTCTGGCAGAAAGGCACAAGACCTCTGAGCATGAGACCTGGCATCTGTCAGACTCTTGGGCTTTGTGAAGTATCAGAGGGGTATCCATGTTAGTCTGAATCTGTAAAAAGCAACAGAGGGTCCTGTGGCACCTTTAAGACTAACAGAAGTATTGGGAGCATAAGCTTTTGTGGGTAAGAACTTCACTTCTTCAGATGCACAGGACCCTCTGTTGCTTTGGGCTTTGCGGTTATTCCGGCATACTCTGCACTCTCCTGTGTGAGTGGAGAACCCCGCTCATTGATGCGGGTTACAATTAACAGCCCCTGAAGTTTCCAGCAGGAGTTTCCCATCCAAGGGGATACTCTGGCCTTGAAATATCAAGAGTTCCCCCTCAGGGCACCGGATGAAACCCCACAGAGATGTTTAAGACTTACCATGATTTGCTGGATGCAATCTAGAGCTGGCTGCTAAATATTTCCATGGTAAAATCCCACTCGGTGTGATCACCTCAGAAATAAAAGCAAACTCATTCTAGCCACCCTGCCATTGTTTGCAAAATGAGATACAGGCTCACATATCACCTATTTTTATTTTTAGAAAATTGGGTTAACAAACATTTCTTTCCTCTCAACAACCTCCATGGGGCCGATTTCATCACTGCTCCAGGACTGGAGCACCCACGAAAAAAATAGTGGGTGCTCAGCACTCACCGGCAGTCCCTGCCTATAGACTCCTCCCCCTCCACCCCAGCACCTCCTGCCACCACTGATCAACTCTTCTGCAGAGGGCAGTAGGTGCTGGGGGGTGGACAAGCTGAGGAAAGAAGAGGCAGAATGAGGGTGGGGCTCTCTTGGAAGAGGGGGTGAAACAGGGCATGAAGAGGCAGAATGGGAGCAGGAAGAGGTGGGGCAGGATTGGGGCCTGGAGGGAAGGGTATAGTAGGGACAGGACCTAGGCCAGACAGCTGTTCAAGCACCCCAGAGGAAATGAAAAAGTTGGCACCTCTGGCTACACTGCCCCCACATGATTGGGTAACTGAATTGAACCTTAACAATGTCTCCTTCATTTTGAAGTGAAAAATTATAATGTTCCATTTTAATATGTAGGATATGGAAACTTTAGATTCTACAGATATACTTTCGTATCTTTCTTTCTTTTTTTTTATCCAAAAAGTCTACCCCCACCCTCCTGAAATAGACACATTCCCATGGAAAGTTTCTGCCAACACCTTGCTCTCACAGTGAATACAGTGGACCAGAAGACAGAATGTCTGGGTTCTATTTCCTGCTCTAGCAAACATTTCCATGTGACTATCAGCACTTCCTTTGCAGGGGGATATGGTCCGTTCCTGTAGTGCGTGGATGTTTGTTCTCACATGCCAGACTGCCCTTGAACCCCTACCCCTCTGACTTTCTTTGCAAAGTGCTGGTGTAGTCTCAGCTTGATGACATACCACAATGCCAGAGTAATCTACACAGACTCTCCACTTCCCAGATGCACGGTGCATGCAATGATAGCATCCCTTCTGCAGTTGAAATTGTTGGAACCCATACAGGGCACACAAAGTTTGGTCAGTGGACTGAAAGTATTGAGTAAAGTAGGCAAACTCACCCATTTGCTCCTGGAGTTCATCTGCAAAAGAAAAATGGGGAGGAGAAGAAAACAGTTCAGTGTATGTCCATTGTCTTATGAATTGAAGAGAGTGAATAAGATCCTTTCTTTGTTGATTAGCATAAATATTGGCCATGTATAGTGAGTTAGCTATTCAATCCGTGGGCTAGCCCCATTCCTGTCCTGCTACATAGTACATAGAGTAGACAGAGGCAAAGACACCATCCCTGCCCATCCTGGCTAATAGCCATTGATGGACCTGTCCACCATGAATTTATCTAGTTATTTTTTAAACCCTCTTATAGTATTCACCTTCACAACATCCTCTGGCAAGGAGTTCCACAGGTTGAGTGTGCATTGTATGAAGAAATACTTCCTTTTTAAACCTGCTGCCTATTAATTTCATTTGGTGACCCCTAGTTCTTGTGTTATGAAAAGGAGTAAATAACACTTCCTTATCTACTTTCTCCACACCAGTCATGATTTTATAGACCTCAATCATATCCCCCCCTTCATTGTCTCATTTCCAAGCTGAAAAGTTTTATTATTAATCTATCCTCATATGGAAGGTGTTCCATACCCTAATAATTTTTGTTGCCCTTTTTTGAAACTTTTTCAGTTCCAATATAACTTTTCTGAGATGGGGCGACCACATCTGTGTGCAGTATTCAAGATATAGGCATACCATGGATTTATATAGAGGCAAGATGATATTTTCTGTTTTATTATCTATCCCTTTCTTAATGATTCCCAACATTCTCTTCACTTGACTGCCGCTGCACATAGTGTGGATGTTTTCAGAGAACTGTCCACAATGACTCTTGAGTGGTAACAGCTAATTTAAACCCCATCATTTTATATGTATAGTTGGGATTATGTTTCCCAATGTGCATTACTTTGCATTTATCAACACTGAATTTCATCTACTATTTTGTTGCCCAGTCACCCAGTTTTGAGAGATCCTTTTGTAGCTCTATTCAGTCTGTCTAGTACTTAATTATCTTGAGTAGTTTTGTATCATGTGCAAATTTTGCCACCTCACTGTGTACCCCTTTTTCCAGATCATTTATGAATATGCTGAATAGTACTGGGCCCAGTAAACATCCCTGGGGGACACCACTATTTACCTCTCTCCATTCTGAAAACTGACCATTTATTCCTACCCTTTGTTTCCTATCTTTTAACCAGTAAGAAATCCATGAGAAAATCTTCCCTCTTATCCCATGACTGCTTATTTTGCTTGAGAGCCTTTGGTGAGGGACCTTGTCAAAGGCTTTCTGAAAATCTAAATTCACTATATCCACTGGATCTCCTTTGTTTCCTTGTTGACCACCTCAAAAAATTCTAGGAGATTGGTGAGGTATGATTTCCCTTTACAAAAAACATGTTGACTATTCCCCATTAAATTATACTCATCTATGTGTCTGACAATTCTGTGCTTTACTACAGTTTCAACCAGTTTGCCCGGTACTGAAGTCATGCCTGTAATTTCTGGAGACCTTTTTAAAAATTGGCATCACATTAGCTATCCTCCAGTCATTTGCTACAGAAATTGTTTTAAAAGATAGGTTACAGAGTATAGTTAGTAGTTCTGCAATTTCACATTTGAGTTCCTTCAGAACTCTTGGGTAAATACGATCTGGTCCTGGTGACTTATTACTGTTTAGTTTATCAATTTATTCCAAAACCTCCTCCAATGACACATCAATCTGGGACAGTTCCACAGATTTGTCACCTAAAAAGAATGGCTCAGGTTTGGGAATCTCCTTCACATCCTCAACCGTGAAGACCGATGCAAAGAATTCATTTAGTTTCTCTGCATTGGCCTTATCATCCCTGAGTACTCCTTTAGCATCTCGATCATCCATTGGCTCCACTGGTTTTTTAGCAGACTTCCTGTATCTGGTGTACTCAAAAAAAAAAATTGAATACACCGGACCGGAAGACAGAATAGCTACGTTCTATTTCCTGCTCTAGCAAACATTCCTGTGTGACTATCAGCACATACTTTGCACAGGGACTGTCAAAGAGCCTACAGGGGGTGCTCTGCACAGGATGTAGATTCCCAATTTGGGGGAAGATCTTTGGGGAAGACATTTCTCCCTCCATCCCTGAGGAACAGGGTGGAGTGTCCGCATGGCCTCAGCTACTACAAGGTCAGCACCAGCAACTCAGTCCTGCCACACTCCCCATCGAGAGCTTTTTCAAAGTTCTGCTGAGGTCTCAGCTCAATGACATACCACGATGCCAGAGAAATCTACCCAGACCCTCTACTTCCCAGATACATGGGGTGTTCAATGATAGCATCCCTTCTGCAGTTGAACTTGTTGAAACCGATACAGGGCACACAAAGTTTGGTCAGTAGACTGTAAGTGTTGAGTAAAGTAGGCAAACGCACCCATTTGCTCCTGGAGTTCATCTGCAAATGAAAAATGGGGAGGAGAAGAAAACAGTTCAGCGTATGTCCATTGACTTATGAATTGAAGAGGGTGAATGAGATCCTTTCTTTGTTGATTAGCATAAATATTGGCCATGGGTAGTGAGCTAGCTATTCAATTCGTGGGCTAGTCCCATTCCTATCCCACTACGTAGTAGATATAGAAGATTATACTCTTGCTTTAATTAATTTAAGAAAAAGCTTCATGGCCACAAATAATTAGCAAAAGCTGAATATGACACACTGCGCTCCTCTGCTAATATGGGTTTTGCTATGATAGGAGCAGTAACACCACTTACATCATGAGCTGCATTCCATTTGCTGTTTCAATGCAGAGTCCTTTCAATGTGCACATTGGCTTTCATACTGTGTCTCTGCAAGAGTGTTATGATTCTTGGAGAATACAAACCAGGAGTGGGTGAGTCTATTTAAATTTCAACAATATATGAGCAGCACTGCTCAGAACCACCAAGTGCTCATATATGTTATTGACAAAATTAGCCAAGTAATATGCTCTATCAAAAACAGGAAAGTGGGTTGAGGTCTAATAACTCAATCATTTTTCTTTTCGTTCTACAAGATTCCTACTCAGCAGTAGAGCACAGAAAAGAAAAAAAGACACAGACTTACTTATTGTCTTTTCCAAGTCTCCTAAAAAAGAAAAAACTATATTTAAAGATAACAATATCACCTTTTGTAATAATATGGCCAAGAACAAAGGTAACTAATAGTTCATAGAATCATAGAATCATGGAAGATAAGGGTTGGAAGAGACCTCAGGGGATCATCTAGTCCAAACCCCTGCTGAAAACAGGACCAGCACCAAGTAAATTAGTTCTGCCAGTGCTTTCTCAAGCTGGGCCTTAAATACCTCTAAGGATGGCGATTCCACCACCTCCCTAGGTAACCCATTCCAGTGCTTCACCACCCTCCTAGTGAAAAATATCAAGAACTGTGTTTATTAGAGAATAGCTGTGAGGGAGCAAGTGACGCAATTAATATCATACTGTCTAAGGCCTCTATAACATGCGCCGGAGAACTTCCCCCAAACAATTCATGTTTGCATTAGAGCAGATCCTTTACAAAGAACATATGACCTTGAATTCAAAATCAAGGGCACACGGAAGAAAAAGGACACAGACTTACTTATTATCTTTTCCACGTCTCCTAAAAAAGAAAACATATATTTAAAGATAACTATAG
>NW_020694223.1:215564-234396 GCF_002925995.2 Terrapene triunguis
GGGGATAGTTGAAATCCCCCATTATTATAATTAAGTTTTTTATTTTACTAGCCATTCTAATCTCCCTGAGTATTTCACAGTCACTAACACCATCCTGGTCAGGTGAACTGTAATATAGGCCTACTGCTATATTCTTATATTTCAAGCATGGAATTCTATCCATAGAGATTCTATGGTACAGTTTGGTTCATTTTCATGTATCTATGAGTGTAAAGGACAAAAAGACAGTGCAGACTTACTCATTTGCTTTTGAACATGAAATGTCACAATGACCTCAAAATGCTTATTTTTCAGATCAAGAAAAAAATTACTTTATTTTTTCTGCTAAAACTTTCATGACATTATCAGGTACATGACACTATTATATGCAGGGGTTGGGAGCAATTGGGGAAAGTAGAATCAAAGAGGTGGGTTTTGAATGTAGCTCGGAAACCTGAGAGGTTTGGAACATTCTGGTTCTGTGCAGGATTGAGTTCTGTAGTCTGAATCCAGGTTCCATGCAGTTTAATGGTCTGTCTCACAAGCATCCCTCTATTGGCTCACAATGTCCAGGCTCCAGTGGAGCATAGATGTCAGTGAGGGTCATTGTCTCAAAAAATAAATAAACAGTCATTTCAAAATGAAAAAAATCAAAATGTTCCATTTTAACAAGGTGGAAACAAAAAGTTTTTACTTCACTGAAACACTTTGTTTCTTTGTTTTTCTCCCTCCTCTACCCCTTCCCCCACCCAGTAGTAGACATAGAAAGCCTGGATCACGCGGCCTGGTGCAAGACCTGAGGCCTGGACCAGAGACTGAGACCCGAGTCAGGCCATGTATTAAAGTAGATGCTTCCAAGTTCACTGTCCAGTACATGAACTTGGCACAGTTGTTGCTCGTGTGCTAGGCACAAAATATTCATGCAAATTCATTCCACCTACTACAGATACATCCCAATTTAATATAAGATAAGATGGTGTCAGAGAACAGTGAATGGGGATGTTTTGTTCAAGATACCAGGAAGACGGGGAGGTAAAAAACAGATGTAACAAAACACATAAGTTGTTTGTCCCAATTGTTTGTCCCAGTCTATTAATGTCAGGGTACCTCGCCTTTACCCTTTGTGTAACCTGGGGAACAGCAGAAAGTCCCGCTGTTGACTGAGCGGCTCCTTGCCACTGGACACTCATGTGTTAGCGTACCTGTAACCACGGAGCTGAGACTGTGCATTCAGGGCAATAAACCTGGCCGAGTGCCTTTGTTACTGAACATGCCTGTGATCTTTCTTTATGGTTAAGACTGAGGTATGCTGAATTAGCAGGCTACATTATCTGCTAGTGCTCCTAACACCAGAGCTCCATGGACAGAAGCACTGAGCATCCTGAACAGCGTTACTGAGGCAACGACATAACTTCCTTCAGTACTTAACAAAAACCCTTTAAATATTTTTTATCAAAATACATGTTCCCATGGAAAGTTTCTGAAAATCCCTTAATCTGATAGTGAATACACTGGTCCAGAGCTCTAGTAAACATTCCTGTGTGACTATCACCACTTCCTTTGCAGGGGGATTGTCAATGAGCCTCCTCTGTGTTCTGCACAGGACGCGGGTTCCCAGTTTTGGGGAAGCTTTTGGGGGAAGACAATTCACCTCCCATCCCTGAGGCAGCAGGTGTGGTGTCAGCATGGTCTCAGCTATAGCTCAGGCCCAGCTTTAGCAACTCTGTCCTGCTGCTCTCCACATTCAGAGCTTTGTCCTACAGGAGATATGTTCAGTTCATGGAGCTCATACATGTTTTTGCTCATTCCTGACTCCCCTTCAACCTCTCCTGTTAGGACCTTCTTTGAGAAACGCTGGTGAGGTCTCAGCTCCATTACATACATGAGTCCAGAGTCCCCTATATGAACCCTCCTCTTCCCAGACCCAAGAGCCATGCAATGAGAGAATCCCTGCTGCAGTCGGGGCTGTTAGAACCCATACAGGGCACGCAGAGTTTGGTCTGTGGACTGTAAGAGGCAAATATGACACGTGATGCTCCTCTACTAATATGTCCTTGGTCAGGGCTCCCTCCATGTACGTACTTATAAAGTGTGATTAAGTCACACCTTTGCTTTGGTAAGCTAAACAGATTGATCTCTGTAGTCTATCGATATAAGGTATGTTTTCTGCTACCGTAATCATTCTCGTGGTTCTTCTCTGACACCCAATATATCAAGTTTGTTCTTCAACTTGGCACATCAGAACTGGACACGGTTATCTAATTGTGTACTTCACCACATCCTGCTGTCTCTGCTGCTCGCACCCTACATCACAGATTACATCCCATTTCTTACATGCCATCTCACCCACACATGTGTACAAGATAACATTTCAAAATCTTCTGACAAAAACCTTCCAGCACAGGACAAATTTCTGAAGACCTGAGAATTAACTGAGCTGAAAGAGGAGCACACAATTAAAAGTTAACATTTCCTGGCAATGGCAACCTTTTGCAGCTAGCAGAAGAAATATCCAGCCGCACCTTCAGATGTGGTCTGTCAGTGGCTACCCCAGTCTGACTTAACCTGTTTCTCCCCACTTTTCAAAGACAGAGCTAAATAGGCTCCATTAGGAGTCTTTTGTTATATTAAGTGTTCAATAAGAGCTTAAATCACATGTGGTGGGGCAGAGTTTCTGCCCAGCCTGCTAAGAGCTGAAATTCAAGAAACTGATCTGCACAGAGGCAGGTGGCAGAAGGTGACTGGCTAGCGGTACGAGCAGCTGGCGAGGCGGCCAGTGGGAGAGGAACAGCATCTGGTAGAGAGGTCAGCGGGGGAGGAACAGCGGCTGGCAGGGAGGCCAGTAGGGAGGAACAGCGACAGGTGAAGCAGCCAGACAGAGCAAGTGCTCAGATGGCAGAGCTAGCAAGGTGCCTTTTCCCCCAGATGGGAGGTGAACTCACACAGATGCACCTCTGAACCCAGGGTCCTCACTGTCCAAGGACAACCACTGTGAGTGGTGTATGGTGAAGAAGCAGAGAGGGCCACAGAAAAGGAACTTGTGGTTGTAGAACTCAAGAACATGAGGCTGCCAGAGACGATGGAGGCCAGGAAACTGCTCTGGAAAAGAGCATCCTTGTATACAAAGCCCAAGACTCATGAGCACGAGGTCTCATTTCCCATCAGTCTTGGGCTCTGTGGAAATTTCTGTCGGATTTACTCTCCTCTTTGTGAGGTGAAACCTCTCCGAATACCAAGGAAACAACCCTGGGAGAGGCTACTGGAGCTCCCATCAGAGGTTTCCCATAAAAAGGGATGATCGGGCCCTTCAGTTGAAATTATTCTGCTTGGCAGAAAGAAGGTATTTATACTACAGCTGTTATAGAAAGTTGTGTCGTGGAAGCTAGAGCTCACTGCTAAACATTTCCAGAATGAATCGTCACTCTGTCTGATTGGCTCTGCAATCAAAGCAACTTCACCCTTGCCTTCCTGCCATTGTTTAGTAAAGGCAGACACTTCTCAATGTGTCACCCATTTTGTCTTTGTTTTTTCTTCAAATTGGCTCTACTGAGATGCTTTTGCTTCTTTCTTGTTCTTTTTTTCATCCAAAAAGCTTCCCCCCCCCCCCCCTAATAGACACACTTTCCCATGGAAAGTTTCTGCCAATACCTTGCTCTCATAGTGAATAAACCGGACCGGAAGACAGAATATCTAGGTTCTATTTCCTGCTCTAGCAAACATTCCTGTGTGATTATCAGTACTTCCTTTGCATGGGGACTGTCAAAGAGCCTACACTGGGTGCTCTGCACAGGATGTGGGTTCCCATTTTGGGGGAAGCTCTTTGGGGAGGACAATTCTCTCTCCATCCCCGAGACACAGGGTGGAGTGTCCGCAAGCCCTCAGTTACTATAAGGTCAGGCACAGAACTAGCAACTCGGTCCTGCCACATTCCCCATGCAGAGCTTTTTCATTCAGTGGATATGTTCAGTTCCTGTAGTGCGTGGATGTTTTTTCTCTCATGCCCGACTGCCCTTGAACCCCTGCCCCCTCTGACTTTCTCTGCAAAGTGCTGGTGAGGTCTCAGCTTGATGACATACCATGATACCAGAGTAAACTGCACAGATGCTCCACTTCCCAGATCAACGGGACATGCAATCATAGCATCCCTTCTGCAATTGAAGTTGTTGGAACCAATACAGGGCACAAGAAGTTTTGTCATTGGACTGTAAAGTAGGTAAACTCACCGACTTGCTCTTGGAGTTCCTCTGCAAAAGAAAAATGGGGAGGAGAAGAAAACAGTTCAGGGTATGTCCATTGACTTATGAATTGAAGAGGGTGAATGAGACCCTTTCTTTGTTGATTAACATAAATATTGGCCATGGGTAGTGAGCTAGCTATTCAATCTGTGGACTAGACCATTCCTATCCCGCTATG
This sequence comes from Terrapene triunguis, assembly GCF_002925995.2. Classification (NCBI taxonomy): domain Eukaryota; kingdom Metazoa; phylum Chordata; order Testudines; family Emydidae; genus Terrapene; species Terrapene triunguis. Next base: position 219,957 of record NW_020694223.1, read on the forward strand.
TAGTAAATAGAGAAGATTAGATTCTTGCTTTAATCAATTTAAGAAACAGCTTCATGGCAACAATTAATTAGCAAAAGGTGAATATGACACACTGCGTTCCTCTGCTAATATGGGATCTGCTATGAAAGGAGCAGTAACATCATTTACATTATGAGCTGCATTCTATTAGCTTATTTCAAGGCAGAGTCCTTTCAATGTGTACATTGTCTTTCATACTGTGTCTCTGCAAGAGTGTTATGGTTCTTGGAGAATACAAACCAGGAGTGGGTGAGTCTATATAAATTTCAACAATGTATGAGCAGCACTGCTCAGAACCAGGAAGTGCTCATATATGTTATTGACAAAATTAGCCAAGTAATCTGCGCTATCAAAAACAGGAAAGTGGGCTAATAACTCAATGATTTTTCTTTTCATTCTACAAGACTCCTTCACAGCAGTAGAGCACAAGGAAGGAAAAGGACACAGACTTACTTATTCTCTTTTCCATGTCTCCTAAAAAAGAAATATATACATATTTAAAGATAACAATAGCACCTTTTTACTAATATGGCCAAGAACAAAGGTAACTAATAGTTAAAAAATCAAAAGCTGTATTTATTGGAGAATAGCTGCAAGTGAGCAAGTGAAACAATAAACTTCATACTATCTAAGGCCAGAAGGATGCACTCTCATCATCTATAACATAGTCCAGAGAACTTCCCCCAAAGAATTCATGTTTGCATTAGAGCAGATCCTTTAGAAAAAAACATAGAATCTTGATTTCAAACATTTCCAGTGATGGAGGATCCACCAGAACCCCTCGTAAATTTTAACAATTGCTAATCACCCTCACTCTTAAAAATGTATGCCTTATTTCTAGTCTAACTTTCCTAGTTTCAACTTCCAGTCATTGGATTTTGCTAGACCATTCTGTGCTAGACTAAAGAGCCCATTATCACATATTTGTTTTCTATTTACATACATAAAGAGAGTAATCAAGTCACCCCTTTTCTGTGGTCAGCTAATTAGGTTGAGCTCTTTGAGTCTATGACTATAACACATGTTATCTAATCCTTTAATCATGCTCTTCTCTGAACCCTCTCCAGTTTGACCACTTCTTTCTTCAGTAGGGGACACCAGAACTGCACACAGTATTCCAGGAACAGAGCCAAATACAGAGCTAATATAATCCCTATACTCCTAATTAAGATCATCCCCATGTCCTCTGATTTGGGGCCTAGTGAACACTATCCTACTGAAGGGCTTGTGTGAGCTCCAGTGAACGTAGTACAGGTTTTCTGAGACAGAAATTGCACTCACCAGCAGGCCCCACGAATCAGCTCCTCCCCATCCACCGCAGCCCCTCCTGCCCACCACTGATCAGCTGTTCTCGAGAGGGCAGGAGGCGCTGCGGAGGAGGAGCCGGGGAAGGAAGAGTTGGAACAAGGGGGGGCGCTTTTGGGAGAAGGGGATGCAATGGGTTGGGGAGAAGTGGAGTGGGAGTGGTAAGAGGTGGGGAAGAGGCTGGGCCTTGAGGGAAGGGGAATAGTAGGGGCAGGGCCTGGGGAAGAGAGGAGGTCAAGCTCCCCCGAGGAAATCTAAAAGTGGGCTCCTCTGCCTACATTGCCCCCACATGATTGGGTAACTGAATCGAACCTTAACAATGTCTCCTTCATTTTGAAGTGAAAAAATCAGAATGTTACTCTTTAATAAGGAGGAAATAGAAACGTTTGCCTCTATTGAGATGATTTTGCTTCTTTCTTGTTTTTTTTTTCATCCAAAAAGTTTTTTTCTGTCTGAAATAGACACGTTCCTATGGAAAGTTTCTGCCAACACCTTGCTCTCATAGTGAATACACTGGACCGGAACAGAATGTCTAGGTTATATTTCCTGCTCTAGCAACCATTCCTGTTTGACTATCAGCACTTCCTTTGCAGGGGGATTGTCAAAGAGCCTACACTGTGTACAGGATGTGGGTTCCCAGTTTGGGGGAAGCTCTTTGGGGAACACATTTCTCCCTCCATTCCTGAGGAACAGGGTGGAGTATTCACAGGGCCTCAGCTACTACAAGGTCAGGCACAGCCCTAGCAAGTCTGCCCTGCCACACATACCACGATTCCAGAGTAATCTACAGAGACCCTACACTTCCCAGATACATGGGGTGTGCAATGATAGCATCCCTTCTGCAGTTGAAGTTGTTGGAACCAATACAGGGCACACAAAGTTTGGTCAGTGGGCTGTAGGTATTGAGTAAAGTAGTCACACTCACCCATTTGCTCCTGAAATTTCTCTGCAAAATAAAAATGGGGAGGAGAAGAAAACAGTTCAGTGTATGTCCATTGACTTATGAATTGCTGGTTCACTGCTCAGAACCAGCAAGTGCTCATATATGTTATTGACAAAATTAGCCAAGTATTCTGCTCTATCAAAAACAGGAAAGTGGGTTGAGGTCTAATAACTCAATCATTTTTCTTTTCATCCTACAAGATTCCTACACAGCAGTAGAGCACAGAAAAGAAAAAGGACACAGACTTACTTATTGTCTTATTGAAGTCTCCTAAAAAAGAAAAAATATATTTATTTAAAGATAAAAGTAGCACCTTTTTTAATATTATGGCTGTAGTGAGGCAGTGTGGCGCCCCTCCATCCCGCATAGGGCCGAACTTCCCCTAACCCCAACCTGGGCGGAGCCACCGGCTCCGGCGCCCGCCCCTCCAAGGTCACGGCCCCGACCCGGAAGTATAAAAGCCCGCCGGCCGAGCTCAGTGGAGCCCAGGCCAGCAGAAAGAGCAGACGTCCCGGGCCAAGCTCCCGCTTGGGAGACAGCCGCCGGCCGTGAGCCGCCTGCTACCCCACCGCGCCGGTCGAGCCTACCTCTCGCCAGGTACCCCGAGGAGGACTGGCCAAGCCTGCCCCGGACCAGCTACCCCGAGGAGGACTGGCCAAGCCTGCCCCGGGCCAGCTACCCCGAGGAGGACTGGCCAAGCCTGCCCCGGGCCAGCTACCCTGAGGAGGACTGGCCAAGCCTGCCCCGGGCCAGGTACCCCGAGGAGGAGCCAAGCCTGCCCCGGGCCAGCGACCCTGGTGGAGACCTGCCGGACCGGCCCCCAAGCCCCGCACCGGAGGAACCGATGCTGCTGGACTGGCCCGAACCCGGTGTTGGGGTCCACTAGGCATAGCTACCAGGTAACTCGGGAGAGTGGAAGGCCAAAGTGTCGATGAAACTCTTTTGCTCTGGGCCTATCTGGAACCCCCAAACTCCATCTTGTGAACTCTCACCTACTTCTGTGTTCACTGCTTACATGTTAAAGCAGAAATGTAAGGGTCAGCTTTTCTAGCAGGCAGCTGCTGTAAACAGGCCTTGCAAGGCCGAAAGATAAGCAGGCGTATGGGAACTTTTCTAATTGTAACGGCTAGAGAAGGGAGGGGTGGGAGTAGTAAGAGGGAGTAACAGACAAAGGCTTACACAGAAACTGCTTGGGGTATAAAAGGTAAAAGTTATTTGTATTTGTAGCACTGGATTTGAGACATGCTGGTCTCCTAGTGCCATTTCAGAGCTCTGAAATAAACTTGGCTTGCTTTCTCCCCTCAGTGTCTTTATTGGTGCTAAGCACACCGGGCCACGGACCATTTTATGTCCGCCTCGAGCACTTGGGTGGTAACACCGGCATCGCCAACGAGGTAGGCCCCGAGGGGGAACATGGAAGTAGCCTGGGGGTAGCCAACCCCGGTCAGGCTGCAGAGGCCTGTGAGCTGATGTCAGTGTGTTTCGGTCAGGATACCCCACTGACCAGCAGCGGCAGTAACCGCTGCTAGGGCCCTGGGCTGGAACGCAGTGGAGTGGGTGGGCCTGCGTTCCCCCCTGCCACCCCCGCTCAGGGGTGGCAGGCTTCCCCCTCACCCAACGCTCAGGTGTAGGAGCCTGGACTTACCTTAACTGTTTGTCTGCTCAGCCCCTGCATCCAAGGGCCTGAGCTGTGACTGTTTGTGCCCCGCCCTGACCCAGGGCCTGGGCTCCTTAACTGCTTGTCTGCTCAGCCCCTGCCCCAGAGGGCCTGAGCTCCTTAACTGTTTGTCTGCTCAGCCCCTGCATCCAAGGGCCTGAGCTGTGACTGTTTGTGCCCCGCCCTGATCCAGGGCCTGGACCTGTGTAAACTCTTGATTATTGCTCAGCCCCTGCACCAAAGGGCCGGGGCTATCTGAGTGTTTGCTCAGCCCTACCTGAGGGCCTGAGCTCCCTGAACTGTGGGTCGCTCAGCCCCTGCGTAAAGGGGCCTGAGCTTTGACTGTCTGTACTCTAGTGAGCCGGTGTGGCGCCCCTCCGTCCCGGAGGGTAGAGCCCCGGCGCGACCCTACTACAATGGCCAAAAACAAAAGTAACTAATAGTTCACAGAATCATAGAATAATAGAAGATTAGGGTTGGAAGAGACCTCAGGAGGTCATCTAGTCCAAATCCCTGCTCAAAACAGGACCAGGACCAATTCAATTATCCCATCCAGGGCTTCCTCAAACTGGGCCTTTAATGCCTCTAAGGATGGAGATTCCAACATCTCCCTAGGTAACCCATTCCAGTGCTTCACCACCGTCATAGTGAAAAATAACAAAAGCTGTGTTTATTGGAGAATAGTTGTGAGGGAGCACGGTGATATAAACATAATACTGTCTTATGCCATTATATCATGGGCCAGAGAACTTCCCCCGAACAATTCATGTTTGCATTAGAGCAGATCCTTTACAAAGAACATACAACCTTGATTTCAAAAATTTCCAGTGATGGAGGATCCACCAGAACACATGGTAAATTGTTATAATGTTTAATCATGCTCACTCATAACAATTTATGCCTTATTTCTAGTCTGACTTTCCTAATTTCAATTTCCAGCCACTGGATTTTGCTAGACCCTTCTCTGCTAGAGTGAAGAGCCCATTATCAAATATTTGTTCTCTATTTACATACATATAGAGTGCAATCAAGTCACCCCTTCTCTTTGTTAAACTAAATAGATTGAGCTCTTTGAGTCTATCATTATAATACATGTTATCTAATCCTTTAATCATTCTGGTTCTCTTCTCTCAACCCTCTCCAGTTTGACAATTTCTTTCTTCAGTTGGGGACACCAGAACTGCACACAGTATTCCAGCAACATAGCAAAATACAGAGCTAATATAACCTCTATAGTCCTAATTAATATCATACTCACGCCCTCTGGCCTGGGGCCTAAGCAACACTTTCCTATTAAAGGAGGTGTGTGAGCTCCAGTCAAAGGGGTACAGCTTTGCTGAGACAGAAATTGCACCTATTCCCATCACAGACGATGTTTCTGGGATAGGCCTAGCTGTGTGTCAGGAAAGGTGTTTGGGTTGCTAAACTGCACTGGAGCTTTGGGTGGGATTGTGTTTCAAGAGATTAACAGCTCTTCCTGGAGATTCCAGGCATGGAGAGGGACAGCGCCCTCAGCACTCTGGTGCCAAGGGCAAGGAAGGCCAGCACATTCTTCTCTCAGAAAGGCACAGGATCACTGAGCATGATGCCTGGCTTCCAGCAGACTTTTTAGCTTTGCTCTGATTCCAGGACACTCTGCACTTTGCTGTGTGAGGGGAGAGCCCTCCTCATCAGGAGAGGTTACAGTGAAGTACAGTGAAGGCCCCTGAAGTTCCCACCAGAAGTTTCCCATCCAAGGGGATGCTCTTGCACTTCACTATGAAGAGTTCCCCCTTGGGGTAGGGTATTAAACCCCACAGAGCCGTTTAACTCCTACAGAAAGTTGCTTGGTGCAATCTAGAACAAGCTACTTAACATTTCCCTGATAAAACCCCACTGTTTGATCATCTGAGAAATCAAAGCAAACTCACTCTTGTCATCCAGCTATTGCTTTGTAAAATTGCTGTAGTAGTAGGAGCATTGCCAGCAGATCGAGGGAAGTGATTATTCCCCTCTACTCGGCACTGGTGAGGCCACACCTGGAGTATTGTGTCCAGTTTTGGTCACCCCACTACAGAAGGGATGTGGACAAATTGGAGAAAGTCCAGCGGAGTGCAACAAAAATGACTAGGGGGCTGGGGCATATGATTTATGAGGAGAGGCTGAGGGAACTGGGTTTATTTAGTCTGAAGAAGAGAAAAGTGGGATTTGATAGCAGCCTTCAACTACCTGAAGGGGGGTTCCAAAGAGGATGGAGCTCAGCTGTTCTCAGAGGTGGCAGATTCCAGAACAAGAAGCAATGGTCTGAGGTTGCAGTGGGGGAGGTCTAGGTTGGATATTATGAAACTATTTCACTAGGAGGGTGGTGAAGCACTGGAATGGGTTACCTAGGGAGGTGGTGGAATATCCATCCTTAGAGGTTTTTAAGGCCATGCTTGAGAAAGCCCTGGCTGAGATGATTTAGTTGGTCCTGCTTTGAAAAGGTGATTGGACTAGATGACCTCCTGAGGTCTCTTGCAACTCTAACATTCTATGTTTCTGAAAGGACATACACCTTCACATGTCACATATTTGTCTTAAGAACATAAGAATGACCATACTGCATCACACAAAATGTCCATCTAGCCCAGTATCCTGTCAGCCAACAGTGGCCAATGCCAGTTGCTACAAAGGGAATGAACAGAACAGGTAATCATCGTCAAGTGATCCATCCTCTGTTGCCCATTCCCAGCTTCTGGCAAACAGAGGCTAGGGACACCATCCCTGCTCATCCTGGCTAATAGCCATTGATGGACCTATCCTTAAATTTATCTATTGTAAGTCAGAGCAGCTTTAGGGCTATTCTAACTTACACTTTGCTTCCTATTGTCCCCTATGAGGCCTGGGAAGCAGAGTATAGCCAAAGCACAGTGTGCTCCAGCCATACCCCTACCAGCCTAAGGGCTCCCTCTCTCCCACAATCCTGACATGCCCCTTACACCACGTCTGAAAGCAAGGCCACTACAGAGCCCTTACATCAGCTGTACACTGGCCAAGGAGACCTTTCTCTGTACAAGGGGTAATATCAATGGTTCATTTCCATGTAAAAGGGCCTTAGTGTAACTGAGAATCAGGCGCAGTGTGTACAAACCACAGGTGGGCAGTGACCTCACAGTTCCGCAGGACTCTAATGTACTGCCTGGGTGTATGTGCATGTGTGACGGGAGGTAATGGCCCAGCTTTGCCCCTGCACTTTAGTCATTTTATTGCTGTTGTACAGCAGCACACACATAGCAGGGGGATGAGGATTGCACATGCCACCAGCAAAAAGCCAGAGAAAAATGTATATGAGGTATCCATGTTGTGTGCCTACACTGTGTATAATTTGCATATACTATGTGAGATGGACTCCAAACTGCTGAAGCTTCTCTGACTCCCAGTCCATCACTTCCTCCGCCCACCTCCCGTAACATTGCACACATGTGGGTGTTTCTCCTTCCCTTGCCAGCTGATGAACCCTCCCTGTTGGGAGAAAAGGATTAAATGGAAATACAGCTGCCACATTGTTCCCTGCCAGCAACACTTTTGTATCAACATCTCCATGCTTACCTGGAACAGTCACCTGGGCAATAGCTTCTTGATAGACACCATCGCTTGTCACCGCACACACATACTGCCCACTATCTTCTACTTGCACGGGAAAGAGATTCACCTTAACGACTCCATTCTCATATCGTCCTTTGATCCTGTGCAGGTCCCCAGCCCAGCCCAGCCCAGTCCCTTTTTCTGTGCTATTGTAAAAATATAACGTCGTATTTTTGTTCCCTTCCAATTTGTACCAATGCACTTGAATGTTAGCGGGGACCTGGCCTATGAGATGGCAGGACAATATCACAGCTTGTCCAACCAAGACAACTGTAGGAGCAACATGCACAGTGACAGTAAAATCACCTGCAAGAAAGGAAATAAATCATGATCACTGATTTTCTTCAAAAGCTTGAAATTGGTGTAGACAGAACAAAAGAAAAACTAGATGCAATTTCTGAGACACAACAACAGTGCTATCTTTCCTGGGAGAAACTCACCCCATCTAACCTAATTACCCCCTTCAGAATGGAGAGAGTGTTTGAGCTCCTCACTGATAGCTCAGCTATGCACAGATTTGAGCATGAGGTGCTGCAGACTGAACTTCTGAGGGGTCGGTGCAGGATGTATAGTCCCTCCTGAAGTTCCAGACAGAGCAGGGGCCTGTACCATCATTGAAGGTGTTACAGTGTGTTCTCCTCTTAGTGGCTGGCCAGGATGGGGAGGTGGACAGCAGAGCTAAGGCTAGACTTGGCCGAATTCAATCTTTAAAAAAAATAATTTTGATGGATAATATCAATGTTTATTTTTAATCATTTTTTCCTGTTTTTAATCTACTGAAATTTTCAAGAGTTTGCAGACTTACAGGTTTTAAGATTTTTTTTTATTTGTATCAATTTAAATGTTCACAGTTGCAGGAAATTATGGAGGGGCACACAATGGCGGCATGTAGCAGGGTGGTCACCTGCTCCTGACCTGAAAGGGGTTAAAACCCAGCCCTTGGAGAGGGCTGGGGCTGGGAGCCTTAGGCTGGGCTGATTGAGGAGGCAGTCTCAGCTGTGGCCACGCCCCAAACAGAACCAGCTGGTCCTATAAAGGCCAGAGAAGCCAGGAGCAGACATACAGCCTTCAGAGAGAGAGGTGCCTGGCTGCTGGGAAGCTCAGGGTGCCTAGAGTGAGGCAGGGCTGTGGAAAGGCCAGAGGGGCTGGGGAGCTCCAGGTTGGCAACTCCCCAGGCTGCAGGGCATGTCCAAGGCCCCATAGAGGCACTGGGTTCCAGAGAGAGGCAGCAGGTCCAGATGAGTGGCTAACCCTGCAATCTGCCCCAGGGTGTGGGGGCAAGTTGGTGACTGGCAGTAGCTTACAACTGAGGCAAGGTGGGGATAGGGGGTGGGGGTTCCCTGGGGAGGGGAGACCCTGAGACTGAGGGGTGCACTGCCAGGGGCAGCACCCCAGATAACGGGGCACCGGAGTCCTGGGAGGGACATGGGGGCCAAGTGGCAGTGGGACACCGCCCTGCAGAGGGTGTGCCAAGGCTGGAAATGAGCTAATTCCCAAGACACCAGCAGGAGGCGCCTCAGGGGTGAGTCCCACATCGCTACAGGGTGGGTCAGACAATTAAAGTTTATAAGCATTAAAACACAAACTGTCAACTACATATATAAACATTTTAGCATTAAATCAAACTAATTTCTTACTTTGCATCTCTGAATATTTTAATTAGCAGTGATGGAAATATTTTTCATCAGTTTGTGTGCGTACAGTGAAATTGACATTTTATTGACATTTACTGATTAAAAATCTAATCCTAGTTATGATCCTGCTTTCTGCCCAACCCTTTTGGGTGGCTTATGCCTCTGTAAGAAGTAGGAGGGAGAAGTCCCTGAGCATAGGAAAATCAATTGTAGTCTTCAAGGTGACGCCCAGCCTATAAAGTTTTGCTGGGAAAACTCCCCCAGCCAGCCCGGCTGAGTTCGCCTTTCAGCTCCCTAGGGAAACTCAGCCCTTTTCTAATGCTCTAAGTCAACCTAAGTTACGCTAGTTATGTTACATAGTTTATGTAACTTACATCCACGTAACTTACATCAACTTAACATTGTGCTGTCCCATTGATATAGTTTCTGCTTCTCATTCAGGTGGATTAATTAAGTCTACCGGAAAGCGCTTGCCTATCGACTTATCACGTCTTCACCACACCCATTAAATCAACACCACTGCATAGATCGCAGGGGTGCTGATTCAGCCCCTAGTGTAGACAAGGCCTCAGTCAACACATGGCACCACTGCTCTGGGTGCTGGTTCAGGACTGCCGCCTGCTGTCAGTGTGTCTGAGCCCTAGGATGCGAGACTACAGTTAGGATTTTAGTAGAGTTGTTGTAATCTGCACCTTGAGCCCTCCCCACCCTCCTTTGGGCGGATAATGACAGGGCAATCATTAAATATAGTGAAATATGCACTCAGCCCTCATTATCATTAACAACCTATGAAAGAAATTCCAGTTTATAAAAGTAATGCAACGTTAGCATATGTAATGCAGTATAATAGTGGTTCGAAAAAATGTTCCCTTCCATGTAGAGTTTTCTTTCTTTCTTTCTTTCTTTCTTTCTTTCTTTCTTTGTTATTAAACCAAACCCCAATTTTTTAACAAAAGTCAGGGTTTTTTTCCCCCTGAAAAAAATGTGGTTTGGGGGTTTCTAATGAAACATCAGAAAAATTTGATGGAGGCAGACACTTTCTACACAAAAAATAATTCAGTCAAAACCCCAATTTTCTACTAAAATAGTTTTGATGGAGAATATTTTGACCAACTCTCATACAATGTGAGTGATTTGGAGCTTTTTGCCAAAATATTCAAAATAGGGACTTAAAGAGAAACTCTTAAATACAAGTCAGATCGTCTTATTTAGGTATGTAAATATGGCTGAAATTCATCCAAAAATTTATAACAATTGGAGTCTGTGATAAGCTCTTCAGGTTTTGAGGGTGGTATGTGTGTGTGTGTGAGAGAGAGACAGAGAGAGGGTGGGGCAGCGGGGAGAAGAGAGAGAAATACATTGGTGGTGGCAACAATGGTTGTAGCCATTCTCTATCTGACTGTACACATGTATATACTATACCAGTAGCTCCTTTCCTAGATCACTGATAAAACCATTGGCAGGTAGCTCCCCTCCTTCATGTGCAGGTGACACAAAAGCCTTGCTAAGCAATCTCTCATCCTGAGTGACCCCCATCATTAATGATCTGGATGATGGGATGGATTGTACCCTCAGCAAGTTCGCAGATGACACTAACCCGGGGGAAGAGGTAGATATGATGGAGGGTAGAAATAGGGTCCAGAGTGACCTAGACAAATTAGAGGATTGGGCCAAAAGAAATCTGATGAGGTTCAACAAGGACAAGTGCAGAGTCCTGCACTTAGAACAGAAGAATCCCATGCATTGCTACAGGCTGAGGACCAACTGGCTAAGCAGCAGTTCTGCAAAAAAAGACCTAAGGATTACAGTGGACAAGAAGCTGGATATGAGTCAGCAGTGTGCCCTTGTTGCCAAGAAGGCTAACGACATATTGGGCTGCATTAGTAGGAGCATTGCCAGCAGATCGGGGGGAGCGATTATTCCCCTCTATTCAGCACTGGTGAGGCCACATCTGGAGTACTGTGTCCAGTTTGGGACCCCCCGCTACAGAAAGGATGTGGACAAACTGGAGAGAGTCCAGCAGAGGGCAACAAAAATGACTAGGGGGCTGGGGCACATGATTTATGAGGAGAGGCTGAGGGAACTGGGCTTATTTAGTCTGCAGAAGGGAAGAGTGAGGGGGGATTTGATAGCAGCCTTCAACTACCTGAAAGGGGTGGGGGGGTATGTTTTGGTGAATGTGATTTAAAATAAAAGCCAGTGGAAACAATGGGAAATAATCTTCCTCTTTCCAGAAGTAGATGCACTTCACTCTGTGTGAACAAAGATGAAGGTTCAAGTGTTGCTCTCATTTACACCTGTACAACCTCAGTGAAGCTAATAAGGGGCTAATGGGGTTAACAGAGGGTAGAATTTGCCCTGAATATTTTCACTGCGCTGAATGTGCTCCACAAAGAGAAAGACTGAGCTCCAGCCAAATCCCCAATCATTGCACCTTTACATAGTGTGTCTCAGCCTGAATAACCCCATCACACTTCACAAACTTTAAAAGAAAAAAAATCAACCAAAAATGGACAAATATCACTGTTCTTTGTCGTTAATAGATGGCTGCCATACGAACGGTGGCATGGTTCAGCAAAAGGGCACATGAAGGACTCATTTTGTGTAGCAACTAATGGGTGCAACTGCCCCCAACTGCTCAGAGAGAAATATGTTATGTTAATAAGATGGCAAGAGAAGAAAGAAAATATATGGAATTGCCACAGGACTCTATTTGCAGGAAAATGACAGTAACCAGCTGCACCTGTCAATATATTGCACTAGGGTTACAGGGTCCTCTACCTGTTCCAGTCCTCTCCTAAAGCCGTCTCCACCCTGGGCCCAAAAGAGCCAGTGTATCTCATGTATCTCTTTATTATCAATTGTAAGTTCACACATGAAGAGAAAACTACAATTCCATCATAACTCATTTGCTACTCTCAGCCTTTGGTTTTCTGTATTTGCTTTTGTATCTCTTAAATAATAACCAGAAGACAGCCCTGGTACCAGAGTCTCATCTGGTGAGGGAGATGAGGGGGTCAAGGACATAAAATGACACTAACTGACAACAACTGCTAATTATAATAGCACATTCAAAGATGGAACAAGCTGACAGCATGGTCCCACCATTGAGCCTGCACAGTAAGAAGGAACTGAAGGATGCGTGGAGTGGCTCCATCCTTTATCCCCCGGCTCAGAACATGAGAGACACCAGGGCACAGGTGAGGTCCCCTCTACTGGTACCATTAGCAAAAGCTCTCTGGAACTGGCACATGAGAAAGACACCTAATGTAATGGGCATAGGCAATTACTCAAAGCAGAACAAAGATGGTTTATCACAATGGAATCAAGTCTGACAGTCCAAAAAGATGAGAGAAAGAGTAAGCAAAAATACCTCTTTTTCAGCTGATGGTTTTTGTTTATTTCTGTTTTGGCCAGAAAATGTTGATACTTAAATTTACAACAAAAATTTAAATTTTCTGTGGCAACAATTGACACCATTAGTGAATGCGTTATTCTAACCAGATTTAACTCTGTTTACCTTAGTAGCTCTGAAAGTTCACACGGCACTGTGGAGGGGGTCTCTGCCAACAATTAAAACTCCCCTTTAGACTGTGATGTGGGAAAGCACAGGTGCCTAACCTCTAGATAATTATGAAACTCCTCTGTGCTGTATTCCCTGTTTATAGCATAATTGCCCTTCTGCTTTTGCCCTGACACCTGGGCTGTTCCAAGCCAGAGCAGAAAAGTCTCCCCATGGAAGGCAGCCCCAGAACATTTCATGGTGACAACTGAAACCTCAGCAGTTAAGGAGCAAACAATTCTCACTGAGAATGATCGTGCATGGTGGGATGGACAGCAGAGCTAGGGTTAGACACACACACACATATAATCAATGTTTATTTATAAGCATTTTTTCTATGTTTATCTATTGACATTTTCAGAGTTTTGCAGAATTATGGTGTTTAGACTTTTAAAAAAAATTGTATCAATTTAAAATTTCAGAGTTTTGTGAAATTTGAGGGGAGACACACACCGACAATTATTTAATGAGTGTAGATTCTGGGATTCAAAAAGTGAAAGCATCTAACCATTAAAAAAGAAACTAACAACAGCATATGTTGAAATGTTAGCCTTAAATCAAACTCTAAGAATTTCTCAAGCCCCATAATGTTACTTTACCTCTATGAGTATTTTGATTAGCAGCAATGGAAATATTTTCTCGTCAGTTTGTGTGCATACAGTGAAATCGACATTTATCAACATTTACCGATACCAATAAACATCTAATCCTTCCAAGCTTAGTTATGGTCCTGCTTTCTGCCTAACCCCTTTGGGTGGCTTGTGCACCTGGAAGAAGTAGGAGAGAGTAGTCCCTGAATGCAGGAAAAGCAATTGTACCTGGCCCTTGCCAATCTTTCTGGTACTTTGGAATAGTAACAATCATTCTGTTAGTTTAGGCTTCACCTAACAATATCCACTGGTTGGGTAAATGTCCCATCTAAGCAGCAGTGTCACTGTGCTTTCATCCTGAAACACGGCTCTCTGCACTTTTCAGCAGCTTGAAGAGGGTGACTAATGACTTGTGTTCAGACAAGGAGCTTGTATCGTCATTCCCCTCTCCCCCGGTGAATGAAGCAGGGTCACTGAGATTTTACACACATCTGAGATCATGTAAAAACAGCTGAAGTGATAGACAGGCTCCAGAACATAGTGATGTTATTCCCACCACAATGCCATTAGATCTCCCAAATTTTGTTTGGATTTCCCTCTTTATATTGCATCATGGTTTCCTTACACAGTATTTAGATAGGCAGCAATGGATATGTATATATTTATTATCTAATCAGTAATTAATAAAAAATGGTTTTCTTACCCCAAAACCATTTCATGACAAAAATCAATGCTGGAACGCTGATGGTGGAGAATATTTTGATTCCTATGTGCATTGTGAAGTGATTGCAATATAATTCATCCAACTCTCTGCCAATGGAAATTGAAAACATCACAAACTAGCATGAGGTGTACACACAACTAGAGCTGGTCAGGAATTCTTCTACAATGTGACTGCATCCAAAAATGCTTATTCATCAAAACCAAACAGCGGGCCTGGCCAGGGGAGTCTGGACTTCTGTATCAGAGGACTCCCCAAACTTTGGAGGACTCCCCATACAGCCAAGGGAGTCTCTAGGACTTGGGGCAGCCAGCTGCTCTATTTCATTTTGGGAAAGCTGAATCAAAACCATTTGATACGCTAGAGGGTAGGGATCGGATACAGAGGGACCTAGACAAATTAGAGGA
>NW_020694223.1:254396-264874 GCF_002925995.2 Terrapene triunguis
AAGAAAGAAGCAAAAGCATCTCAGTAGAGTCAAAAGTTCCTATTTCCTCCATATTAAAAAGAAACATTTTGATTTTTCACTTCAAAATGAAGGAGAAATTGTTAAGGTTTGATTCAGTTACCCAATCATGTGGGGGCAATGTAGGCACAGAAACCAACTTTTTGAGTTTCTCGGGGGTGCTTGACCACCTCTCTGCCCCAGGCCCTGCCCCTACTATACCCCTTCCCTCATGGCCCCACCCTGATTGATGGTGTCTGCTGGTGAGTGCAATTTCTGTCTCAGCAAAACTGTGTACCCCTTTCACTGGAGATCACACAAGCCCTTCAGTAGGAAAGTGTTCGCTGGGTCCCATGCCATAGGACATGATGATGATCTTAATTAGGCCTATAGAGGTTATATTTGCTCTGTATTTGGCTCTATTGCTGGAATACTGTGTGCAGTTCTGGTGTCCCCCACTGAAGAAAGAAGTTGTCAAACTGGAGAGGGTTCAGAGAAGAGCATCGGAATGATTAAAGGATTAGATAATATGTGTTATAGTGATAGCCTGAAAGAGTTCAACCTATTTACCTTACCAAAGAAAAGGGGTGACTTGATTACACTCTATATGTATGTACATAGAGAGCAAATATGTGATAATGGGTCCTTAGACTAGCAGAGAATGGTCTTCCAAAATCCAATGGCTGGAAACTGAAACTAGGAAAGTCAGACTAGAAATAAGGTGTAAATTTTTAAGAGTGAAGGTGATTAGCCATTGTAACAATTTATCAGGGCTTGTAAGGGTGGATAGTCCATCACTGGAAATGTTTCAAATCAAGATTGTATATTTTTTCTAAAGGATCTGCTCTAGTGCAAACACAAATTGTTTGCGAGAAGTTCTCTGGCCCATATTATAGATGATGAGCGTGCTTCCTCCAGCCTTAGACACTATGATATTCATTCTGTCACGCCCTCCCTCTGCTCCCTCACAGCTATTCTCCAATAAATACAGCTTTTGACATTTTAACTATCAGTTATCTTTGTTCTTGGACATATTATTACAAAAGATGCTATAGTTATCTTTAAATATATGTTTTCTTTTTTAGGAGACGTGGAACAGATAATAAGTAAGTCTGTGTCCTTTTTCTTCCGTGTGCCCTTGATTTTGAATTCAAGGTTATATGTTCTTTGTAAAGGATCTGCTCTAATGCAAACATAATGATGTAAATGGTGTTACTGCTACTTTCATAGCAAAACCTATATTAGCAGAGGAGCTAATTAGTTGTGGCCATGAAGCTGTTTCTTAAATTGATTAAAGCAAGAATATAATCTTGTCTATCTTCTTTGTTGCAGGATAGGAATGGGGCTAGCCCACGGATTGAATAGCTAGCTCACTATGTATGGCCAATATTTATGCTTATCAACATAATCTTCTCTATCTACTGCGTATCGGGATAGTAATGGGTCTAGCCTTGTAGTAGCTGAGGCGATGCGGACACTCCACCCTGTGCCTCACGGATGGAGGGAGAAATGTCTTCCCCAAAGAGCTTCCCCAAATTGGGAATCCACATCCTGTGCAGAGCACCCCCTGTAGGCTCTTTGACAGTCCCTGTGCAAAGGATGTGCTGATAGTCACACAGGAATGTTTGTATTCAATTTTTTTTTTGAGTACATCAGATACAGGAAGCCTGCTAAAAAAACAGTGGAGCCAATGGATCATCGAGATGCTAAAGGAGTACTCAGGGATGATAAGGCCAGTGCAGAGAAACTAAATGAATTCCTTGCATCGGTCTTCACGGTTGAGGATGTGAAGGAGATTCCCAAACCTGAGCCAATCTGTTTAGGTGACAGATCTGTGGAACTGTCCCAGATTGAGGTGTCATTGGAGGAGGTTTTGGAATAAATTGATAAACTAAACAGTAATAAGTCACCAGGACCAGATGGTATTCACCCAAGAGTTCTGAAGGAACTCAAATGTGAAATTGCAGAACTACTAACTGTACTCTGTAACCTATCTTTTAAATCAATTTCTGTAGCAAATGACTGGAGGATAGCTAATGTGCTGCCAATTTTTAAAAAGGTCTCCAGAGGTGACCCCAGCAATTACAGGCGTGACTTCAGTACCGGGCAAAGTGGTTGAAACTATAGTAAAGCACAGAATTGTCAGATACATAGATGAGCATAATTTGATGGGGAATAGTCAACATGTTTTTTGTAAAGGGAAATCATACCTCACCAATCTCCTAGAATTTTTTGAGGGGGTCAACAAGCATGTGGACAAGGGGAATCCAGTGGATATAGTATATTTAGATTTTCAGAAAGCCTTTGACAAGGTCCCTTACCAAATGCTTTTAAGCAAAGTAAGCAGTCCTGGTATAAGAGGGCAGGTTCTCTCATGGATTTGTAACTGGTTAAAAGATAGGAAACAAAGGGTAGGAATAAATGGTCAGTTTTCAGAATGGAGAGAGGTAAATAGTGGTGTCCCCCAGCAGTTTGTACTAGGACCAGTCCTATTCAGCATATTCATAAATGATCTGGGAAAAGGGGTAAACAGTGTGGTGGCAAAATTTGCACATGATACAAAACTACTCAATATAATTAAGTACTAAACAGACTGAATAGAGCTACAAAAGTATCTCTCAAAACTGGGTGACTGGGCAACAAAATGGTAGATGAAATTCAGTGTTGATAAATGCAAAGTAATGCACATTGGGAAACATAATCCCAACTATACATATAAAATGATGGGGTCTAAATTAGCTGTTACCACTCAAGAAAGAGATCTTGGAGTCATTGTGGATAGTTCTCTGAAAACATCCACACTATGTACAGCGGCAGTCAAAAAAGTGAAGAGAATGTTGGGAATCATTAAGAAAGGGATAGATAATAAGACAGAAAATATCATCTTGCCTCTATATAAATCCATGGTAGGCCTATATCTTGAATACTGCACACAGATGTGGTCGCCCCATCTCAGAAAAGTTATATTGGAACTGAAAATGTTTCAAAAAAGGGCAACAAAAATTATTAGGGTATGGAACACCTTCCATATGAGGATAGATTAATAATAAAACTTTTCAGCTTGGAAATGAGACAATGAAGGGGGGGATATGATTGAGGTCTATAAAATCATGACTGGTGTGGAGAAAGTAGATAAGGAAGTGTTATTTACTTCTTCTCATAACACAAGAACTAGGGGTCACCAAATGAAATTAATAGGCAGCAGGTTTAAAACAAACAAAAGGAAGTATTTCTTCATACAATGCACACTCAACCTGTGGAACTCCTTTCCAGAGGACATTGTGAAGGCCTATACTATAAGAGGTTTAAAAAACAACTAGATAAATTCATGGTGGACAGGTCCATCAATGGCTATTAGCCAGGATGGGCAGGTATGGTGTCCTAAGACTCTGTTTGCCAGAAGCTGGGAATGGGTGACAGGGGATGGATCACTTGTTTACCTGTTCTGTTCATTCCCTCTGTGGCACCTGGCATTGGCCACTGTCGGATGATACTGGGGTAGATGGACCTTTTGTGTGACCTTATGTTCTTCTGACAAATATGTGACATGTGGAGGTGTATGTCCTTTTAGAATCATGGAATATTAGGGTTGGAAGAGACCTCAGGAGGCCATCTAGTCATCTAGTCCAATCCCCTGTTCAAAGCAGGACCAACACCAACTAAATCATCTCAGCCAGGGCTTTGTCAAGCCTGGCCTTAAAAACCTTTAAGGATGGAGAGTCCACCAGCTCCCTAGGTAACGCATTCCAGTGCTTCACGCCTCTGAGTGAAATACTTTCCTAATATCCAACCTAGACCTCCCCCACTGCAACCTGAGACCATTACTTCTTGTTCTGTCATCTGCCACCACTGAGCACATCCTCTTTGGAACCCCCCTTAAGGTAGTTGAAGGCTGCTATCAAATCCCCCCTCACTCTTCCCTTCTGCATACTAAATAAGCCCAGTTCCCTCAGCCTCTCCTCATAAATCATGTGCCCCAGCCCCCTAGTCATTTTTGTTGCACTCCGCTGGACTCTCTCCAATTTGTCCACATCCCTTCTGTAATTGGGGGACCAAAACTGGACGCAATACTCCAGGTGTGGCCTCTCCAGTGCCGAATAGAGGGGAATAATCACTTCCCTCGATCTGCTGGCAATGCTCCTACTAATACAGCAATTTTGAAAGCAATAGCTGGATGACAAAAGTGAGTTTGATTTGATTTCTCAGATGATCAAACACACTGGAGTTTTATCAGGGAAATGTTAAGCAGCTTGTTCTAGATTGCACCAAGCAACTTTCTGTAGGACTTAAACTGCTCTGTGGGGTTTAATACTCTACCCCAAGTGGGAACTCTTCACAGTGAAGTGCAAGACCATCCCCTTGGATGGGAAACTTCTGATGGGAACTTCAAGGGCCTTCAATGTATCCTTTCCTGATAAGGAGGGCTCTCCCCTCTCACAGAAGAGTGCAGAGCATCTTGGAATCACAGCAAAGCTAAAAAGTCTGCTGGAAGGCAGGCATCCTGCTCAGTAATCCTGTGCTGTTCTGATAGAAAAGTGTCCAGGCCTTCCCTGCCCTTGGCACCAGGGTGCTAAGCATGCTGTCCCCCTCCATGCCTGCAATCTCCAGGAGGAGCTTTTAATCTCTTGAGGCACAATCCCACCCAGAGCTCCACAGGGTGGTGCAGTTTAGCAACCCAAATACCTTTCCTGACACACAGCTAGGTATATCCCACACACATGGTCTGTGATGGGAATAGGTGCAATTTGTGTCTCAGCAAAGCTGTACCCTTTTGACTGGAGCTCACACATCCCATTCAGTAGGAAAGTGTTCGCTAGGCCCCAAACCAGAGGGCATGGCGATATTAATTAGGACTATAGAGGTTATATAAGCTCTGTGTTTCGCTGTTTTTCTGGAATACTGTGTGCAGTTCTGGTGTCCCCAACTTAAGAAAGAAGTTGTCAAACTGGAGAGGGTTCAGAGAAGAGCACTGGAATGATTAAAGGACTAGATAATGTGTTATAGTGATAGACTCAAAGACCTATTAGTTTATTTAGTCTATATAGTTTAACAAAGAGAAGGGGTGACTTGATTGCACTCTATCTGTATGTACACAGAGAACAAATATTTGATAATGGGCTCTTTAGTCCAGTAGAGAATGGTCTAGCAAAATCCAATGGCTGGAAATTGAAATTAGGAAAGTCAGACTGGAAATTAGGCATACATTTTTAAGAGTGAGAATGATTAAACACTATAACAATTTACAATGGGTTCTGGTGGATCTTCCATCACTGGAAATTTTTGAAATCAAGTTTGTATGTTCTTTCTAAAAGATCTGCTCTAATGCAAAAATGAATTGTTTGGGGGAAGTTCTCTGGCCCATGTTATAGAGCTTTATGGAAGTCTGATGTTCACTGTGTCACTTGTTCCCTCACAACGATTCTCCAATAAAGACAGCTCTTGATATTTTTCACTAGGAGGGTGGTGAAGCTCTGGAATGGGTTACCTAGGGAGGTGGCAGAATCTCCATCCTTAGAGATTCCATCACAACGTCCTCTGGCAAGGAGTTCCACAGGTTGAGTGTGCATTGTATGAAGAAATACTTCCTTTTGTTTGTTTTAAACCTGCTGGATTGAGTTACCTAGGGAGGTGGTGGAATCTCCATCATTCGAGGTAGTTAAGGCCCGGCTTGAGAAAGCACTTGCTGGGATAATTTAGATGATACTGGTCCTGTTTTGAGAAGGGGTTTGGACTAGATGACCTCCTCGGGTCTCTTCCAACCTTAATATTATATGATTCTATGAACTATTAGTTAACTTTGTTCTTGGCCATATTATTACAAAAGGTGATATAGTTATCTTTAAATATATATATATATATTTCTTTTTTAGGAGACTTCAAAAAGAGAATAAGTAAGTCTGTGTCCTTTTTCTTTTCTGTGCTCTACTGTTGTGTAGGAATCTTGTAGGATGAAAAGAAAAAAAATGATTGAGTTATTAGACCTCAACCCACTTTCCTGGTTTTGATAGCGCAAAATACTAATTTTGTCAATAACATATATGAGCACTTCCTGGTTCTGTGTGGTGCTGCTCACACATTGTTGAAATTTAAATAGACTCAATCACTCCTGGTTTGTATTCTCCAAGAACCATAACACTCTTGCAGAGACACAGTATGAAAGGCAAAGAACAAACTGAAAGGACTCTGGATTGAAAAAACAAATGGAATGCAGCTCATAATGTAAATGGTGTTACTGCTCCTTTCATAGCAAAACCCATATTAGCAGAGGAGCATAGTGTGTCATATTCAGCTTTTACTAATCAGTTGTGGGCTTGAAGCTTCTTCTTAAATTTATTAAAGCAAGAATATAATCTTCTCTATCTACTACGTAGCGGGATAGGAATGGGGTAGCCATGGATTGAATAACTAGCTCACTACCCATGGCCAATATTTATGCTAATCAACAAAGAAAGGATCTCATTCACCCTCTTCAATTCATAAGTCAATGGACATACCCTGAACTGTTTTCTTCTCCTCCCCATTTTTCTTTTGCAGATGAACTCCAGGAGCAAATGGGTGTGTTTGCCTACTTTACTCAATACTTTCAGTCCACTGACCAAACTTTGTGTGCCCTGTATGGGTTCCAACAATTTCAACTGCAGAAGGGATGCCATAATTGCATGCGCCATGCATCTGGGAAGTGGAGAGTCTGTGTAGATTACTCTGGCATCGTGGTATGTCATCGAGCTGAGACCACCCCAGCACTTTGCAAAGAAAGTCAGAGGGGCAGGGGTTCAAGGGCAGTTGGGCATGTGAGAAAAAACATCCACGCACTACAGGAACGGACCATATCCCCCTGCAAAGGAAGTGCTGATAGTCACATGGAAATGTTGGCTAGAGCAGGAAATAGAACCCAGGCATTCTGTCTTCTGGTCCACTGTATTCACTATGAGAGCAAATTGTTGGCAGAAACTTTCCATGGGAATGTGTCTATTTAGGGGGAGGGGTAGACGTTTTGGATAAAAAAAAGAATAAGAAAGATACAAAAGGATATCTGTAGAATCTAAAGTTTCCATATCCTACATATTAAAATGGAACATTATAATTTTTCACTTCAAAATGAAGGAGACATTGTCAAGGTTCGATTCAGTTACCCAATCATGTGGGGGCAGTGTAGCCAGAGGTGGCAACTTTTTCATTTCCTCGATGGTGCTTGACCAGCGCTCTGCCCCAGGACCTGTCCCTACTATACACCTTCCCCCAAGACTCCACTCCTTCCCTGTGTCTTCCCGCTCCACTCCGCCTCTTCCTACCCCGTTCCACACCCTCTCCCAAGAACACCCCACCCTCATTCTGCCTCTTACTGTCCATGCTTCTCCCCCTCTGTGCCTCCTGCCCACTGCAGAAGAGCTGATCAGTGGTGGGCAGGAGGCGCTGTGGTGGAGGGGGAGTAGCTGATTGGTGGGGCCAACCGCTGGTGCAATTTCTGTCTCAGCAGGTTGTTTCCCTTTCACTGGAGCTGACACAAGCCCTTCAGTAGGAAAGTGTTCGCTGAGCCTCAGGCCAGAGGGCATGGGGTTGATCTTAATTAGGACAATAGAGGTTATATTAGCTCTGTATTTGGTTCTGTTGGTGGAATAGTGTGTGCAGTTTCCCCCACTGAAGAAAGAAGTTGCCAAACTGGAGAGGGTTCAGAGAAGAGCACCAGAATGATTAAAGGATTAGATAACATGTGTTATAGTGATAGACCCAAAGAGATCATTCTAGTTAGCTTACCAAAGAGAAGGGGTGAGTTGATTGCACTCCATATGTATGTACATAGAGAACAAATATTTGATAATGGGCTCTTTAGTCTAGCAGAGAATGGTCTAGCAAAATCCAATGGATTGAAATTGAAATTAGGAATGCCAGACTAGAAATAAGGCATACATTTTAAGAGGGAGGGTGATTAAACATTCTCACAGTTTACCGTGGGTTCTGGTGGGTCTTCCATCACTGGAAATTTTTCAAATCAAGATTGTATGTTTTTTGTAAAGGATCTGCTCGAATGAAAACATGAATTGTTTGGGGGATGTTCTCTGGCCCATGTTATAGAGGCCTTGGACAATACGATGTTCATTGTGTCTCTTGCTCCCTCACAGCTATTCTTTAATGAACACAGCTCTTGATATTTTTCACTAGGAGGGTGGTGAAGCACTGGAATGGGTTACCTAGGGAGGTGGCGGAATCTCCATCCTTAGAGGTATTTAAGGCCCAGCTTGAGAAAGCACTGGCAGAAATAATTTACTTGGTGCTGGTCCTGTTTTCAGCAGGGGTTTGGACTAGATGATCCCCTGAGGTCTTTTGCAATCCTTATCTTCCATATTACTATGATTCTATTAACTATTAGTTACCTTTGTTCTTGGCCATAT
Organism: Terrapene triunguis; assembly: GCF_002925995.2. Taxonomy (NCBI): domain Eukaryota; kingdom Metazoa; phylum Chordata; order Testudines; family Emydidae; genus Terrapene; species Terrapene triunguis. The sequence goes on from NW_020694223.1 coordinate 262,784, forward strand.
TATTACAAAAGGTGATATTGCTATCTTTAAATATATATATTTTTTCTTTTTTAGGAGACTTCAAAAAAAGAATAAGTAAGTCTGTGTCCTTTTTCTTTTCTGTGCTCTACTGCTGTGTAGGAATCTTGTAGGATGAAAAGAAAAATGATTGAGTTCTTAGACCTCAACCCACTTTCCTGTTTTTGATAGAGCAGAATATTTGGCTAATTTTGTCAATAACATATATTAGCACTTCCTGGTTCTGAGCAGTGCTGCTCATACATTGTTGAAATTTAAATAGACTCACCCACTCCTGGTTTGTATTGTCCAAGAACCATAACACTCTTGCAGAAACACAGTATGAAAGGCAAAGAACACATTGAAAGGACTGTGCATTGAAACAGCAAATGGAATGCAGCTCATGATGTAAATGGTGTTCTTGCAAAACCCATATTAGCAGAGGAGCGTAGTGTGTCCTATTCACCTTTTGCTAATTTGTTGTGGCCATGAAGCTGTTTCTTACATTGATTAAAACAAGAATATAATCTTCTCTATCTACTACGTAGTGGGATAGGAATGGGACTAGCCCACGAATTGAATAGCTAGCTCACTATGCATGGCCAATATTTATGCTAATCAACAAAGAAAGGATCTCATTCATCCTCTTCAATTCATAAGTCAATGGACATACACTGAACTGTTTTCTTCTCCTCCACATTTTTCATTTGCAGATGAACTCCAGGAGCAAATGGGTGAGTTTGCCTACTTTACTCAATACTTACAGTCCACTGACCAAACTTTGTGTGCCCTGTATGGGTTCCAACAATTTCAACTGCTGAAGTTGATGCTATCATTGCATGCTCCATGCATCTGGGAAGGGGAGGGTCTGTGTAGGTGACTCTGGAATCGTGGTATGTCATCAAGCTGAGACCACACCAGCACTTTGCAAGGAAAGTCAGAGGGGTAGGGGTTCAAGGGCAGTCGGACATGTAAGAAATAACATCAACGTGCTAAAGGAACTGAACATATCCATTGAATGAAAAAGCTCTGGATGGGGAGTGTGGCAGGACAGAGTTGCTAGTGCTGTGCCTGACTCTGTAGTACCTGAGGCCATGCGAACAGTCCACCCTGTGCCTCAGGGATGAAGGGAGAAATGTCTTCCACAAAGAGCTTCCCCCAAACTGGGAACCCACATCCTGTGCATAGCACCAAGTGTAGGCTCTTTGACAATCCCCCTGCAAAGAAAGTGCTGATAGTCACACTGCAATGTTTGCTAGAGCAGGAAATAGAACCCACACATTCTGTCTTCTGGTCCACTGTATTCACTATGAGAGCAAGGTGTTGGCAGAAATTTTCCATGGGAATGTGTCTATCTCAGGGGAGGAAAAAACTTTTTGGATAAAAAAAAGAACAAGAAAGATACAAAAGGATATCTGTAGAGTCTAAAGTTTCCATATCCTACATATTAAAATGGAACATTATGATTTTTCATTTCAAAATGAAGGAGACATTGTTAGGGTTCAATTCAGTTACCCAATCATAAGGGGGCAGTGTAGTCACAGGCGCCAACTTTTTCATTTGCTCGATGGTGCTTGACCACCTATCTGCCCCAGGCCCCGTCCCTACTATACACCTTCCCCCAAGACTCCACTCCTTCCCCACGTCTTTCTGCTCCACTCAGCCTTTTCCTACCCCGTTCCACCCCCTCTCCCAAGAACACCTCACCCTCATCCCACCTCTTCTTGTCCATGCTCCTCACCCTCTGCGCCTCCTGCCCACTGCAGAAGAGCTGATTAGTGGTGGGCAGGGAGTCATGCGGTGAAGGGAGAGGAGCTGATTGGTGGGGCCAGCCGCTGGTGTAATTTCTGTCTCAGCAAGTTGTTTCCCGTTCACTGGTGCTGACACAAGCCCTTCAGTAGGAAACTGTTCTCTGCGCCTCAGGCCAGAGGGCATGGGGTTGATCTTAGTTAGGATTATAGAGGTTATATTAGCTCTGTATTTGGCTCTGTTGCTGGAATAGTGTGTGCAGTTCTGGTGTCCACCCCTGTCAAGGCTGTATCCCCATTTTGAACTTTAGGGTACAAAATGTAGGGGCCTGCATGAAAACCTCTA
>NW_020694223.1:264884-271432 GCF_002925995.2 Terrapene triunguis
AACCTGGATTGATGTCTGGTCCCTCTCAGTCCCAAAAGCGAACCACCTCTTAAAACAAAGAGCACAGACAAAAGCCTTTCCCCCCCAAGATTTGAAAGTATCTTGTCCCCTTATTGGTCCTTCGGGTCAGGTGTCAGCCAGGTTACCCGAGCTTCTTAACCCTTTACAGATAAAAGGATTTGGAGTCTCTGGCCAGGAGGGATTCCATAGCACTGTACACAGGAGAGCTGCCACCCTTCCCTTTATAGTTATGACAACCCCTGAAGAAAGAAGTTGTCAAACTGGAAAGGGTTCAGAGAAGAGCACCAGAATGATTAAAGGATTAGATAACATGTGTTATATTTAGCTTACTAAAGAGAAGGGGTGACTTGATTGCACTCTATTTATATGTACATAGAGAACAGATATTTGATAATGGGCTCTTTAGTCTAGCAGAATCTGTTTCCACCTTGTTAAAATGGAACATTTTGATTTTTTTCATTTTGAAATGACTGTTTATTTATTTTTTGAGACAATGACCCTCACTGACATCTATGCTCCACTGGAGCCTGGACATTGTGAGCCAATAGAGGGATGCTTGTGAGACAGACCATTAAACTGCATGGAACCTGGATTCAGACTACAGAATTCAATCCTGCACAAAACCAGAATGGTCCAAACCTCTCAGGTTTCCGAGCTACATTCAAAACCCACCTCTTTGATTCTACTTTCCCCAATTGCTCCCAACCCCTGCATATAATAGTGTCATGTACCTGATAATGTCATGAAAGTTTTAGCAGAAAAAATAAAGTAATTTTTTTTCTTGGTCTGAAAAATAAGCATTTTGAGGTCATTGTGACATTTCATGTTCAAAAGCAAATGAGTAAGTCTGCACTGACTTTTTGTCCTTTACACTCATAGATACATGAAAATGAACCAAACTGTACCATAGAATCTCTATGGATAGAATTCCATGCTTGAAATATAAGAATATAGCAGTAGGCCTATATTACAGTTTACCTGACCAGGATGGTGTTAGTGACTGTGAAATGCTCAGGGAGATTAGAATGGCTATTAAAATAAAAAACTTAATTATAATAATGGGGGATTTCAACTATCCCCATATTGACTGGATACATATCACCTCAGGAAGGGATGCTGAGATAAAGTTTCTTGACACCTTAAATGATTGCTTCTTGGAGCAGCTATTCCTGGAACCCACAAGAGGAGAGGTAATACTTGACTTAGTCCGAAGTAGAGGACAGGATCAGGTCCAAGAGGGGAATATAGCTGGACTGCTTGGAAATAGTAACCATAATATGATTAAATTTAACATCCCTGTAGCGGGAAAACACCACAGGAGCCCAACACTGTAGCATTTAATTTCAGAAAGGGGAACTACACAAAAATGAGGAAGTTAGTTAAACAAAAATTAAAGGTTATAGTGCCAAAAGTAAAATCCCTGCAAGCTGCATGGAAACTTAAATTTGACATCCCTGTAGCGGGAAAACACCATAGGAGCCCAACATATATTCACCTTTTGCTAACTAGTTGTGGCCATGAAGCTGTTTCTTAAATTGATTAAAACAAAAATATAATCTTCTCTATCTACTACGTAGCGGGATAGGAATGGGGTAGGCCACGGATTGAAGAGCTAGCTCACTACTCATGGCCAATATTTATGCTAATCAACAAAGAAAGGATCTCATTCACTCTCTTCAATTCGTAAGTCAATGGACCTACACTGACCTGTTTTCTTCTCCTCCCCATTTTTCTTTTGCAGAGGAACCCCAGGAGCAAATGGGTGAGTTTGCCTACTTTACTCAATACTTACAGTCTACTGACCAAACTTTGTGTGCCCTGTATTGAGTCGAACAACTTCAGCTGCAGTAGGGACGCTATCATTGGATGCCCCATGTATCTGGGAAGTGGAGGTTCTGTGTGGATTATTCTGGAATTCTGGTATGTCATTGAGCTGAGACCACACCAGCACTTTGCAAAGAAAGTCAGAGGGGTAGGGGTTCAAGGGCAGTCAAACATGTGAGTAAAAACATCCACGCACTACAGGATCTGAACATATCCATTGAATGAAAAAGCTCTGAATGGGGAGTGTGGCACGACCGAGTTGCTAGTGCTGTGCCAGACCTTGTAGTACCTCAGGCTATGCAGACAGTCCACCCTGTGCCTCAGGGATGGAGGGAGAAATGTCTTCCCCATATAGCTTCCCCCAAACTGGGAACCCACATCCTGTGCAGAGCACCCATTGTAGGCTCTTTGACAGTCCCCCTCCAAAGGAAGTGCTGATAGTCATACAGGAACCTTTTGCTAGAGTAGGAAATAGAACCTAGATATTCTGTCTTCTGGTCTGATGTATTCACTATGAGAGCAAGGTGTTAGCATTGGAATGTGTCTATTTACAAAACTTAAGAATATAAGAATGGCCGTACTGGGTTAGACCAAAGGTTCATCTAGCCCAGTGTCCTGTCTACCAACAGTGGCCAATGCCAAGTGTCCCAGAGGGAGTGAACCTAACATGTAATGATCAAGTGTTTTTTCTCCTGCCATCCATCTCCACCCTCTGACAAACAGAAGCTAGGGACACCATTCCTTACCCATCCATTAATGGACTTAATCTCCATGAATTTATCCAGTTCTCTTTTAAACGCTTTTATAGTCCTCGCCTTCACAACCTCCTCAGGCAAGGAGTTCCACAAGTTGACTGTACGCTGTGTGAAGAAGAACTTCTTTTTATTTGTTTTAAACCTGCTGCCCATTAATTTCATTTGGTGGCCCCTAGTTCCTGTATTATGGGAATAAGTAAATAACTTTTCCTTATTTACTTTCTCCACATCACTCATGAATTTATATACCTCTATCATATCCCCCATCAGTCTCCTCTTTTCCAAGCTAAAAAGTCCCAGCCTCTTTAATCTCTCCTCATATGGGACCCATTCCAAACCCCTCATCATTTTAGTTGCCCTTCTCTAAACCTCTTCTAGTGCCAGTATATCTTTTTTGAGATGAGGAGACCACATCTGTACACAGTATTCGAGATGTGGGCATACCATGGATTTATGTAAGGGCAATAATATATTCTCCGTCTTATTATCTATCCGCTTTTTAATGATTCCTAACATCCTGTTTGCTTTTTTGACCCTAACCCATCTTATTATTTAGACTTCTAGCATTTGTGTACAAGCACTTTAAAAACTTGTCACTGTTAATTTGTCTGCCCTTTTCTGATGTATCCAATTCTTTTTTATGTGAATGTTTCTTGTCTGATCTGGCCCTTACATTATCCTCTTTCATCCTCTGCTCCTGACTATAACCTAGAGAATCTCTATCAATAGACTCTCCTCTAAGAGAAGTCTCTGTCCAATCCACCTGCTCCTCTGCAACAGTCGGCTTTCCCCCATCACCTAGTTTAGAAACTGCTCTGCAACCTTTTTAATGTTAAGTGCCAGCAGTCTGGTTCCACTTTGGTTTATATGGAGTCCATCTCTCCTGTATAGGTTCTCCCCATCCCAAAAGTTTCCCCAGTTCCTAATGAATCTAAACCACTTCTCTCTACACCATCGTCTCATCCACGCATTGAGACTCTGAAGCTCTGCCTGCCTACCTGGCCCTGCATGTGGAACTGGGAGCATTTCTGAGAATGCCACCATAGAGGTCCTGGATTTCAAAATCTTCCCTAGCAGCCTAAATTTGGCCTCCAGGATGTCTCTCCTACCCTTCCCTATGTCATTGGTACCTACATGTACCACGACCACCGGCTCCTCCCCAGCACTACACATAAGTCTATCCAGATGCCTCGAGAGATCTGCAACCTTTGCTCCAGGCAGGCAAGTCACCATACGGTTCTCCCAGTCATCACAAACCCAGCTATCTATAAAAAGTAACAGAGGGTCCTGTGGCAGCTTTAAGACTAACAGAAGTATTGGGAGCATAAGCTTTCGTGGGTAAGAACCTCACTTCTTCAGATGCAAGTAATGGAAATCTCCAGAGGCAGGTATAAATCAGTATGGAGATAACGAGGTTAGTTCAATCAGGGAGGGTGAGGTGCTCTGCTAGCAGTTGAGGTGTGAACACCAAGGGAGGAGAAACTGCTTCTGTAGTTGGATAGCCATTCACAGTCTTTGTTTAATCCTGATCTGATGGTGTCAAATTTGCAAATGAACTGGAGCTCAGCAGTTTCTCTTTGGAGTCTGGTCCTGAAGTTTTTTTGCTGTAAGATGGCTACCTTTACATCTGCTATTGTGTGGCCAGGGAGGTTGAAGTGTTCTCCTACAGGTTTTTGTATATTGCCATTCCTGATATCTGACTTGTGTCCATTTATCCTCTTGCGTAGTGACTGTCCAGTTTGGCCAATGTACAGAGCAGAGGGGCATTGCTGGCAGATGATGACATATATAACATTGGTGGATGTGCAGGTGAATGAGCCGGTGATGTTGTAGCTGATCTGGTTAGGTCCTGTGATGGTGTCGCTGGTGTAGATATGTGGGCAGAGTTGGCATCAAGGTTTGTTGCATGGGTTGGTTCCTGAGTTAGAGTTGTTATGGTGCGGTGCGTGGTTGCTGGTGAGAATATGCTTAAGGTTGGCAGGTTGTCTGTGGGCGAGGACTGGCCTGCCTCCCAAGGTCTGTGAAAGTGAGGGATCATTGTCCAGGATGGGTTGTAGATCACTGATGATGCGTTGGAGAGGTTTAAGCTGAGGACTGTAGGTGATGGCCAGTGGAGTTCTGTTGGTTTCTTTTTTGGGCCTGTCTTGTAGCAGGAGGCTTCTGGGTACACGTCTGGCTCTGTTGATTTGTTTCTTTATTTCCTTGTGTGGGTATCATAGATTTGAGAATGCTTGGTGAAGATCTTGTAGGTGTTGGTCTCTGTCTGAGGGGTTGGAGCAGATGCGATTGTACCTCAGTGCTTGGCTGTAGACGATGGAGCGTGTGGTGTGACCGGGGTGGAAGCTGCAGGCATGAAGGTAGGCGTAGCGGTCGGTGGGTTTTCGGTATAGGGTGGTGTTAATGTGGCCATCGCTTATTTGTACGGTGGTGTCTAGGAAGTGGACCTCCCGTGTAGATTGGTCCAGGCTGAGGTTGATGGTGGGGTGGAAGCTGTTGAAATGGTGATGGAATTCTTCCAGGGTCTCCTTCCCATGGGTCCAGATGATGAAGATGTCATCAATGTAGCGTAGGTAGAGTAGGGGCGTGAGTGGACGAGAGCTGAGGAAGTGTTGTTCCAGGTCAGCCATAAAAATGTTGGCATATTGTGGGGCCATGTGGGTGCCCATAGCGGTGCCACTGGTCTGGAGGTATATGTTGTCACCAAATTTGAAATAATTCTGTGTGAGGATAAAGTCACAGAGCTCAGCAATAAGTTGTGCTGTGTCATCATCAGGGATATTGTTCCTGACAGCTTGTATTCTATGTTTCTATCTATGTTTCTAATGATCGAATCTCCCATTACTAACACCTGCCTTTTCCTAGTGACTGGAGTTCCCTCCCCCGGAGAGGTAACCTCAGTGCGAGAGGATACCCTAACACCATCTGGAAGGAGGGTCCCAACTATGGGAAGGTTTCCCTCTGCTCCCATTGACTGCTCTGCTTCCCTGGGCCTTTCATCCTCCTTAACAGCGCAGGGGCTGTCCAACCGGAGGTGGGACAATTCTTCAGTGTCCTGGAAAGCCTCATCAACATACCTCTCTGCCTCCCTTAGCTCCTCCAGTTCCGCCACCCTGGCCTCCAAAGTCCGTACATGGTCTCTGAGGGCCAGGAGCGCCTTGCACCGAATCCACACATATGCCAGCTGCGCACAGGGCAGGTAATCATACATGCTGCACTCGGCGCAATAAACTGGATAGCCCCCACTCCGCTGCTGAGCTTCTGTCTGCATTGTCTGCTGCAGCTACCTAGTTAATGATAGGGTTATTGTTTAAATCAAGGAGTTTTGAATGTAGTTTAGTTTACAAGTTTTAAAGAACAGCAAGTGAACCTTCCCGCTTCCCACTGCCCTTCCTAACCTCCCTGTTAACAGCCCCTGTTCACAAAGCTCCCTGGTTGCTTGCGCACTGTTTTATAAAGCCCTGGCCTTCTTGATAGCCCCACCCACTGACTAAGGCTCAGCCAATTAACAGAAGCTTCTAGCTTTCTCACCTTACTTTGAAGCTCACAGCTTCCAACTGCCAGCCACAACACACAGTCCTCAAGGGTGTTGTATTTGCTCCTCCTTCACCTGGAGAACTCCCTTGCAAAACTCCCTGTTAGCAGCCCCTGGTCGCAAAGCCTTAAGCAAATAGCAGCCACTGCAAGTGATTCTTCATAGAATATCAGGGTTGGAAGGGACCTCAGGAGGTCATCTAGTCCAACCCTCTGCTCAAAGTAGGACCAATCCCCAGACAGATTTTTACCCCAGTTCCCAAAATGGCCCCCTCAAGGATTGAACTCACAACCCTGGGTTTAGCAGGCCAATGCTCAAACCACTGAGCTATCCCTCCCCCCAAAAAGCTTTTTGGATGAAAAGGAGAGCAAGAAAGAAGCAAAAGCATCTCAGTAGAGTCAAAAGTTCCTATTTCC
>NW_020694224.1:0-6894 GCF_002925995.2 Terrapene triunguis
TCTGTTTGAAGTATAAACTCCTTTGTGAAGTCGGGGTGTCGTAGGACCGGTTCTTGAGTGAGCCGTTCCTTTAGTGTGTTGAAGGCTCGTTCACATTATTCAGACCACTGTACCTGTCGAGGTTGGGAGTTCTTCATCAGGTCCGACAAGGGGGCGGCTATGGTTGCGAAATCCGGCACGAAATAGCGATAGTATCCCGCTAGTCCTAAAAACTGACGTACCTGCTTCTTCGTCGTGGGGATGGGTACGTCTCTGAGGGCTTGTACCTTGTTAATCAGAGGCGTTAGTTTCCCCCCTCCTACCGTGTATCCCAGATAGGTCACTTCTTCTTGGCCTAAATGGCATTTCGCCGGATTAGCCATTAGGCCGGCCGCTCTGAGGGCCTGTAACACCTCTGCCAGGTGGTGTAGGTGGCTCTCCCAGTCGAGGCTGTAAACCACAATATCGTCTATATAAGCCGCCGTGTATTGGTCGTGGGGTTGGAGGACCTTGTTCATCAAGCGCTGGAACGTGGCCGCCGCTCCGTGTAACCCGAACGGCACGGTTATGAACTGGAAGAGGCCGAAAGGCTTGGGGAAGGCCGTCTTCGCATGGGAGTTTGGTGTAAGGGGGATCTGCCAATATCCCTTAGTTAGGTCTATGGTTGACAGATACCGGGCTCCCCCGAGGCGCTCCAACAGTTCATCCACTCTCGGCATTGGATATGCATCGAAACGGGAGATAGCGTTAACCTTTCGGAAGTCGATGCAAAACCGGGTCGTCCCGTCCGGTTTTGGGACTAGGACGATAGGGCTTCGCCACTCGCTCGTCGAGGTCTCCTGCTAGGGGTCCAAGTTCTGAATCTGGGGTGGACGGGCCAATATACAGGGCTTCTCGGGTTTTCCATGCCTTTAGAAGATTAATATGATAAATACGAGTCTCCTTACGTCGTCCAGGTAGTCTGACCTCGTAATCGACCGGCCCCACTCGTCGGATTACTTCATAGGGACCCTGCCATTTGGCTAGGAGTTTCGACTCCGCAGAGGGCAGTAAGAGCAACACCCGATCGCCTGGGCTGAATTTCCTCCCTCTAGCCCCACGATTGTAGAGGCGCTTCTGGCATGCCTGGGCCCTTTCCAGGTTTTCCCGGGCGAAGGCCTCTATTGTCTGGAGTCGCTCCCGGAGGTGTAGCACATATTGTGTGGTTCCAAGGACCCGCGTTTCCTGAGTTTCCCACTCCTCTTTCAAGAGGTCCAGTATTCCCCTGGGCTGTCTGCCGTATAAGAGCTCGAAAGGCGAGAACCCCGTCGAGGCCTGGGGTACCTCTCTTATCGCGAATAACAGGGCTGGCAGCAGGGCGTCCCAATGCGAGGGGTCCTCCTCTACAAACCTCCTTAGCATGGCCTTTAGCATACCATTGAAATGTTCTACTAGGCCGTCGGTCTGTGGATGGTACAACGAAGTCCGAAGGGTCTGTATCTGGAGGAGGCGACATAGTTCGGCTATTAACTTGGAGGACACGTTGGTGCCCTGATCCGTCAAAATTTCCCCGGGTATCCCAACCCGGGCGAAAATCTTTACTAATTCATTCGCAATGGCCGGTGCCGTCGCTGTCTTTAGGGGAACGGCTTCGGGGTAGCGCATTGCATAATCCACGACTACTAATATAAAGCGGTTCCCTGTCTTACTTCATTCAAGGGGGCCGACGAGGTCCATTCCGATCCGCTCAAAGGGCACCCCCACGATCAGCATGGGTACCAGGGGTGCCCGGGCTACCCCTTTCGGTCTGGCTCGCTGGCATTCTGGGCACGAGGCACAGAAGTCTGTCACTTCTCGGTGGATACCGGGCCAGAAGAACCGGGGAGCCACTCTCTGTAGGGTCTTCTCGCGCCCCAGGTGTCCTGCCCAAGGGTTCGCGTGGGCCAGGTGGAGGAGACCGGGCCGGAGTTGTCGGGGGACCAACAGCTGGCGGAACGTCTCCTGGGTCTGGGGTTCCTGCGCTACACGGTACAGGCGATCCTGCCATACCTCAAAGCGGGGGCCTTGCGGAGTCCGCTGCGTCCCGTCCCCCTCAGTAACAGGGCTGGTGGCTTGCTCCCAGGCTCTGCTTAGGGTTGGATCTTCCCGTTGCTCCCGTAAGAAGTCCCCGTCACGCTCTAATTCCCCTTGGGCGTCCTCCACCAAACGGGGCCTGTCTCCAAGATGATTCCTGGGTGTCTCCGCAGTCGAGGAGGTCCCCTCGCCGGGGTCATCCCTTGGCCTGTGCCCGAGCAGCTCCGTTCTAGGTACTATAGTCCTGTCTGGTCAGGGCTTGGGCGGCTGATATCTCAGGAGGACCTCTCCGAAGCCGGGCCAATCCCGTCCCAACACCACCGGGTAGGCCAGCCTGGGGGCCACTCCTACCCGGAGCCCCTCCTCTCGTCAGCCTACTCCCATCTTAACCCAGGCCGTGGGATACTGGCAGATGTCCCCATGCACACACTGTAGGTAGATTGGGGGCCCCGAAAGATTAAGATTCGGGACCAGCCCCTCTCGTATGAGGGTCTGGCTACACCCCGAGTCTACGAGGGCGTCTGTGGGGTTCCCTTCAACCCGGACAGGGACTATCAACTTTCCTACCCCTCCCTTCCGAGCCCTTCGTCCGGCCAGCCAGGCTTGCCCATAGCTGCAATCCATAAACGGGCACTCTCGCCGAAAATGTCCTTCTTGACCACAACCCCAGCACCTCTCTCGGGCCTCGGCCGGGCCTGGGCCTCTTCCGAGGGGGTCTGCCTGCTCCGGGGGCTGTTGCTCCCTCCGAGTCGTCATCGGTAGTAACTTGTGTCGGGGCTCGGGGTTGGGGGGCCTCGGATACCCATGGCTGTTGGCTGCCAGTGGCTCGGAGGGTCCCGCCCTATGAGAGTTCCCTTTCTCTGCCCCGCCCTTGCGACCAAGGTTCCCAGCTGCTCGGGGTGGCGCCTCCGCTCCCTCGGCTGATAAGTAGTCCTCCATTAAGGCCACCGCGGCGGATAGGGTGGCCGGTCGATGCCGTCGCACCCAGGCCCTCCCTCCCGGGGGTAGGATCTGGGTGAACTGCTCTAAGGCTACCATCTCCGCCACCTGGGGTCCCGTCAGGCCTTCCGGGTTCAACCACTTCCAGCAGTGATCCCGGATGCATTGGGCCACGGCGCGGGGTCGGGCCCCCGGAGGGTATTGTTCCCTGCGGAGGCACTGTCGGTAGGTCTCCGGGCTAATGCCGGTATGGTCCAGGATGGCCTCCTTCACTCGGGCATACTCGAGTGCTTCCCGGGGGTCGAGGCTACGATATGCGGCCTGAGCCTGCCCTGTCAAATAAGGGGCTAGTAACGTGGCCCAATGTTCTGAGGGCCACCGGGCAGCAGTCGCCACCAGTTCAAACGTCACGAGAAATGCCTCTGGGTCATCCTCAGGCCCCATCTTGGTGAGGCGTACTGGTAGTGCCCCCGGGGTATCCCCCAGTCCGGTCCCCATGGGGGCAGCAGGGGTGCCTCCCGTCGGGCGTAATAGTGCGGCCACCTGTTGCACCAACTGTTCCTGCCGCACCTGCTGCTGGGTGGCCAACTCACGGAGGAGCTGCTGCTGATTCTCCTGGTGCTGGGTCATCAGCAGCTCCTGTTGGGTAGTCATGTGCTGCAGCATTTGCACCTGCTGCTGGTGCTGCTGGGCCGACTGTTCCTGTTGTTTTTCTAGGATCCATTTTAACAGCTTCTCAGCCTCCATGTTGGGGTTCAGCGGGGTACTCCCGATTCAACTCCCACACACTGGACCCGTTTGGCAGGTCCGGGTCTGCACCCGCAATCTGGGTCGACCGTCTGTCTGCACAAGTCACTGCTCTGGCAATAGTCCACAGTCTTGGCACTAGCCCCTCGTGTCAGGGGCGGACCACTATGCCCGCATTCTCCACCACGTGTGACAGGGTAGTAGCTCACCGCTGTGGCGCCTCCTCCTGGTCGTCTCGGGGAATTAGTTTGAACCAGTAGAGCGCCCTCTTCGGGTGTCATCCCGCCTGTCGTCTCGCCTTTGCTAGGTGTGCGAACTTGCGTTGCCCCCAACGTACGGCATCCTCTTCATGAACACTGCCCTCCGACAGTGTCCCTTTGTCCACTCACACTCCCTTCCGGGGGGGGGGGGGGGGGGTCGTGGATGACCCACAGTCTTACACCTTCAAGCCCGATCCCCTCGGTCAAGGATCTGGTGTAGTTCCGGCCGGCCGTTCCCTGCGGCCTATGGCTGAGGGTATGGCCCAATAGAACAAAAAGGGGGGAAGGGGGGGGGGGACTCAGGCCCGCCCACTACTCTGAGTCCCGGTCCAGAGGCCCTCTGGTGACAGTCTTGCTGTCCTCCTTCTCCTTCCTCCCCTGACTACTCCTCTGGACCACTTCCCCAACGGCCCTTCTCTGTGCTAGGCCTTCTCCTTCCAGACCTGCCGCCTGGCAGGCTATGGAGTAGGGCCTTCTCCAACTCTCTAAAGCTGGCCTGCACTGCGCTGTCCGTGGTGCTGGTCTCCCAGCTCTGGAGACAGACCTTCCCTTCTGAAGGCCTGGGACAGACTGACTGCTCTCGCTCTGAGCAGTCTTTTATATGGCTGAGCCGGGCCCTGATTGGCTGGTCCCAATCTGTCTTCTGATTGGCTCCCAGTAAGCCCTTCTCGGATTGGCTGCGCGTCTACGCAGGTGCCCAGGCCTGCCGCAGCCCACCCTCTCCGGGTGTGGGGCGGCCGCCCCACCACACACCCTCCCCCTTAAGAACCCTCCCGGGGCGGGGGGGGGATGTCCGAACCGGCCTAATGGCCTAGGGCACGGAAATTAGCCTTCGTCTCACAATGGCCCGGCTTACCGGCTCACAGTCTAGGAAATTAACCCGTATCCTAGGGCAACAAGGCCTACTGGCTCAAAGTCCTGGAGGTTAGCCTTTGTCCCAGGGCCACCCGGCTTAGTCACCGTGTCAGCGGGGATCCCACCGAAACACGCTGAGGCTTACCGAGTCCGACGTACCAGTCCGTCAATTCTCGTAGACTGCTTCCTATCAGCTCAGCTGCGGGAGTGTCCCACGGGTCTCCTGATTCTCCCTGGGTTTCGGGGTCCGCTGCTTCTGTTGGTCCGTCTCGCAGTGAGGCCCCCTCATGATCGGGAGAAGTCGCAGTTCTCGGCGGCTCCAGGAGTGCGGGCTGGTCCTCCACCGGGGCTTCCCGCATGGGTTCTTCTCCCACGGCCGCCTGCCTAGGCTGGGGTATGCTCCCTCTTTTCGCACTCTCTGTGCATTTGGGACATACCCCGTATGAGTGTGAAGAATCCTCTGCCATCAGGGCTACCTGTCTGGTGCCTCGGCAGTTAGAATGGGGCTTGGCTGCCCCCTCACAAACCTCCCCCTGCACTAAGGATCCCCCATCTTGGTCCGTTTCTCCACCCTCCTCCCCTAGCCTGGAGAAGAAATCGGCGTTAGTATGTGCCTTACCCGGGCGGTGGAACACCTGAAAGTCGTAAGGCTGGAGCGCGAGGTACCACCGCATAATTCTAGCGTTCGTGTCCTTCATGCTGTGGATCCATCGCAAAGGGGCGTGGTCTGTGATTAATTTAAAACTATTCCCCAGCAGGTAGTAACGTAGGGCGTCGACAGCCCACCGTACCGCCAGGGCCTCTTTCTCTATCGTTGAAAAACACTTTTCCCGGGGGAACAGTTTACGGCTTAGATATAGTACTGGATGCTCCTCCCCGTCTACTTCTTGGGAGAGCACCGCGCCTAGACCGACTTCGGAAGCATCTGTTTGAAGTATAAACTCCTTTGTGAAGTCGGGGTGTCGTAGGACCGGTTCTTGAGTGAGCCGTTCCTTTAGTGTGTTGAAGGCTCGTTCACATTATTCAGACCACTGTACCTGTCGAGGTTGGGAGTTCTTCATCAGGTCCGACAAGGGGGCGGCTATGGTTGCGAAATCCGGCACGAAATAGCGATAGTATCCCGCTAGTCCTAAAAACTGACGTACCTGCTTCTTCGTCGTGGGGATGGGTACGTCTCTGAGGGCTTGTACCTTGTTAATCAGAGGCGTTAGTTTCCCCCCTCCTACCGTGTATCCCAGATAGGTCACTTCTTCTTGGCCTAAATGGCATTTCGCCGGATTAGCCATTAGGCCGGCCGCTCTGAGGGCCTGTAACACCTCTGCCAGGTGGTGTAGGTGGCTCTCCCAGTCGAGGCTGTAAACCACAATATCGTCTATATAAGCCGCCGTGTATTGGTCGTGGGGTTGGAGGACCTTGTTCATCAAGCGCTGGAACGTGGCCGCCGCTCCGTGTAACCCGAACGGCACGGTTATGAACTGGAAGAGGCCGAAAGGCTTGGGGAAGGCCGTCTTCGCATGGGAGTTTGGTGTAAGGGGGATCTGCCAATATCCCTTAGTTAGGTCTATGGTTGACAGATACCGGGCTCCCCCGAGGCGCTCCAACAGTTCATCCACTCTCGGCATTGGATATGCATCGAAACGGGAGATAGCGTTAACCTTTCGGAAGTCGATGCAAAACCGGGTCGTCCCGTCCGGTTTTGGGACTAGGACGATAGGGCTTCGCCACTCGCTCGTCGAGGTCTCCTGCTAGGGGTCCAAGTTCTGAATCTGGGGTGGACGGGCCAATATACAGGGCTTCTCGGGTTTTCCATGCCTTTAGAAGATTAATATGATAAATACGAGTCTCCTTACGTCGTCCAGGTAGTCTGACCTCGTAATCGACCGGCCCCACTCGTCGGATTACTTCATAGGGACCCTGCCATTTGGCTAGGAGTTTCGACTCCGCAGAGGGCAGTAAGAGCAACACCCGATCGCCTGGGCTGAATTTCCTCCCTCTAGCCCCACGATTGTAGAGGCGCTTCTGGCATGCCTGGGCCCTTTCCAGGTTTTCCCGGGCGAAGGCC
>NW_020694225.1:0-3678 GCF_002925995.2 Terrapene triunguis
CCAGAGCACCAGCAAAATGCGACCGACCTTGTAGTGAGTCCATATTGGTTAACCGGGAAGTGGGCGGGCTTACCCGCCCACTGCTAAAGGCCCCTCCCCCAGCCTAGCGGGAGGGACCACTGGACCCAGAAACCAAGTAATTCCTTGGGACAACTAAGAAAAAGACCAGGGAGTGAGGTGACGGTTAAAGGTTCAAAATCAGGGAACCAAATGGGGACACCGAGCAAAGAACCCCGGACAGCGCCCACTGCTCCTCAAAGGTGGTAAGGGAGCCAGCGGACGCTGCCCAGTGGAACTCCGCCCGGAGACGTGAAACCAAAAGATTACGGAAGTAGGCCCCACAATCGCAGAGCACCCCCTCGGTCAACATCTTCTCCCTGGTATTATAGATGGTAAGCTTAGCCAGGGCCAGGAAGAGGTTGACGAGGAGATCCCGCGACTTCGTGGGGCCACGGATAGGGTGTGCATAAATAAACAGGTGTGGGGAAAAGTGCAACCAGAACCTCAACAAGAGGTTCTGGAGGAGCCGAAACAGGGGTTGCAGCCTGGCGCACTCGAGGTATGCGTGCGCCAGGGTTTCCCGTAGGCCGCAAAATGGGCAGGCCTCGGGAATGGGAGTGAACCGCGCTAAGTACACGCCCGTGCTCACGGCTCCGTGAAGGAGCCGCCATCCAATGTCCCCGGCGGGCCGTGGAACCAAGGTGGAATAAAGACTGGCCCACCGGGGTTTCTCACCCTCTACAGGTAGTAGGTAGTCCCGCCATTTGGTATCGGGGCGGGACACGAGGGTGAGAAAATGTAACGTGTGGAGCACGAGCGTGTACAGGTGGTCTCTAGGTGCGGTTCGAAACCGGACCGGTTGCAAAGCGTGCAGCCGGTTCGGGTTATGGGATCGGGAGAGCCGGGGGGGGCTCACGGGACAGGGGCCCAATAAAAAGATCCGGAGGGCCCGGGGTGAGAGGTGGGCGGGGAGCACCTGCCCGCAGGGTCCGCCACAGGAAGTCAAGAGCGGGAGGTGACAACGCAGCGCCCACCTCCCGGAGTACACGCAGAGGGGTCGTAAGGGTGGAGAGCCCCATGCGCCGACCAAGCGCACGGGGATCCACCCAGTCCCCTCTGGTGTAGTCCAGGAGGTCTCCGACCCTGGTGGTTTCCGCCAGGACCAACCTCCGGCTCACCGAGGGTGACTCCGCCACCTGCACATGGAGATCGGGATTGTGCAGCAGGGGCTCCGCGAGGAGATCCTCGCCCTCGGTGGCCACAGTGGACCTGGTCGCCGAGAAAAGCTTCCAGGTCCGGAGAAGGTCCTGGTAGAAGACCGGCAGCTCCGAGAGGTCTCGCGGAAGACCTCTCGGGTAAAGAAAAAGGAGCTGCCGGTCGTATCGGAGCCCTCGGAGGCGGCGAAGGAAGGCGTGCGCTAACGTGCTCCATGCCGGACTACCAGCACCATAAAGGAGCCTCTGCAGGGCCTGGAGGCGGAAGACATGGACCTGGCTACGTAGACAGACCAGGCCCTGTCCCCCTTCCTCCAGGGGGAGACTCAGAACCCCTGCAGAGACCCAGTGCAGTCCCGGCCAGAAAAACTCCAGGGCCATCCTCTGGAGCCTGGCCAGGATCCCCGGGGCCGGGCTCAGGGTGTTGAGACGGTGCCAAAGCATGGACAGGACGAGCTGGTTCAGCACCAGCGCCCTCCCTCGCAGGGAGAGACACCGGAGCAGTCCTGTCCATCTCCGCAACCGCTCACCCACCCTGGCCTCCAAATCCTGCCAGTTCTCCGGCGGAGAAGGATGCGTGGCGGAAAGATAAACGCCAAGATAGAGCAGCGGACCCGCGCTCCACCGAATGGCTTGAAGCGCGGGTGGGAGGGAGCTGGTCTGCCACCCGTCCCCGACCACCAGGCCAGAGCTCTTGACCCAGTTGACCCGGGCGGAGGAGGCCGCCGAATAAACGGCCTGGCAGGCCTCCACCCGCACCAGGTCTTCTGGGTCCTGGACCACGAGGAGCACGTCATTGGCGTACGCCGACAGGACCAGCCGCATCTCCGGCTCTCGAAGCGCCAACCCCGCCATCCGCCGGCGGAGGAGGCAGAGGAAGGGCTCGATCGCCAGAGCGTACAGCTGGCCCGAGAGGGGGCACCCCTGACGTACTCCCCGCCCGAAGCTGACCGGCTCGGTCAGGGCCCAGTTGAGCCGGACCAAACACTCCGCTGCAGCGTACAGCACCCGGAGAAAGCCTACAAACTGGGGCCCGAAGCCGAAAGCCCGCAGGGTGCCCAGGAGATACCCGTGGTCCATCCTGTCGAACGCCTTCTCCTGGTCCAGGGACAGGAGGGCGAACGACAGACCATCCCGACGCCCGAGCTCTAAAAGGTCACGGACCAGGTATAGGTTATTAAAAATACTCCGGCCCGGGACGGTGTAGGTCTGGTCGGGATGGACCACGTCCGCCAGCACGGACCCCAGCCGCAGCGAGATAGCCTTCGCTACGACCTTATAGTCTGTGCTGAGGAGCGAGAGGGGACGCCAATTCCGTAAATCGCGAAGGTCCCCCTTCTTCGGCAACAAGGCGAGCACAGCTCGCCGGCACGAGAGAGGGAGGACCCCGCTTAGCAAGGACTCGGCCCAGACGGTGACGAGGTCTGGGCCGAGGACATCCCAGAACACGCGGTAGAACTCCACGGTCAGCCCGTCCATGCCCGGCGATTTGTTGGTGGGCATGAGCCGGAGGGCTTCCGAGAACTCGGCTAGGGAGAGAGGCAACTCCAGCCGGTCTCGGTCGCCCGCGCTGACCGTCGGGAGCCCGGTCCAGAGCACCCTGCGGGCCTCGGCGTCGGTCGGATCCGGGGAAAAAAGAGCGGCATAGAAGGCCCTAGCCCTTCCACGCATCTCCTCCGGATCCGTGAGGGGGGAGCCGTCCTCCGCCAGGAGGCAGGTGACATGCTTTTTGGCCCCCCTCCTTTTCTCCAGGGCATAGAAGAAGCGGGAGCCGCGATCCATCTCCCGAAGGAGACGGATGCGGGATCGAACGAACGCGCCCCGGGCCCGGTGGTCTTCCAGGGCCCGGAGCTCCTCCCGCTTCTCCCGGTACGCCTCGCAGAGGGGTGGATCCTCGGGGCTGGAGGCCAGACGCCTCTCCAGCTCCAAGACCTCCCGCTCCAACTGCCCCATCAGCGCACCCCTCCGCCGGCTGGCGCCCCGGGTGTAGTTCCGGCAAAAGAGCCGTGCGCGGACCTTCCCTACATCCCACCACCGCCGCGCCGAGGGAAAGGCGCGCCGCTGCTCCCGCCAGGTCAACCAAAACTCCCGGAAGGTAGCCACGAAGTCCACGTCCTCCAGCAAACTATTATTAAAATGCCAATAGGCCGGCCCTGGCCGCTCGGAACTGAGAGAGGCCGTTACGGACACCAAATGGTGATCCGAGAACGGGGCCGGCCGGACGCTGGAGGCATGGGCCCGTGCCAGATGAAAGCGGGACAGATAGATCTGGTCCAACCGGGAGTGGTGCGACCGGTCGTCCTCCACCCGGACATAGGTGAAGGTGGCATCGTCGTCCGCGTGGTGGTCGCGCCAGACGTCCACTAGGGAGTGATGGTCTACAATCTCCCTGAGGACGCCCGCGGCCGCCTGGGAAGTCTCAAGCCCTGAGCGGTCCCGGTCCTCGAGGGTGGTGTTAAAGTCC